>NC_056734.1:575931112-576036112 GCF_019279795.1 Protopterus annectens | reverse complement strand
GCTGAAGGCTTGGACCCAGCCATCACCACTCTGGTGGGCCTTGCATTTGCTGTCCTAGACTCTTTCTCATCAGGATGGTGATGCTGCTCTGCTCAGCTGAAGCCTTCTGAAGATTTTTGTGTGTGGCACCAACAAAAATCCGACAACTGCCTGTGGGTCATCCTCCTCCTTTTCCTTAAATAATGTCTCTGTCTGTGGCACAGTCTGTGCCAAGTGCAACTTAAATGTCTGCTCTTCCACCATCTGCAAATAAACACACAATGATTAGTGCTCTTAATAAGCAACCTTCACTCAAAATCCCTTCCTCATATCTTCTAACCCCCCATTTCTTGCCTTCCACTAGAACTAGAAGCACATGCCTCCTTCCATGTCCTCTTCAATGCAGCAGCCAAGATTTTGCCAGCCTTTCTTTTTTTCATCTTTCTTTTTATTTAATGCATGTTTTTTTTTCCATTCATAAGCAGGAGAAAAGCTCCTAACTAAAGTAACCCTTCTACTGCTGTTGCTAACCAGTCCATTTTACTCATTGTAAAGCCACAGTAGCTAACTTGCCTCTGTATACTCCCCTGAACGCTACTGCTATACCTGCCCTAATTATCGTGCACCCATACCTCTCAACCACTTTGTACCAGAATTCTGGATAGAGCTGACATAATATGGGACAAAGGTACACAACCAGGGATCGATTTTAATTATCACTGTTAACTTAAAAAGTTAGTAAGGTAAGCTGTATTGCAATAGCTTACATTTACTGAAGGATATGGGTTTAAAACTGGAACTATCAGATATAATTACTCACTTCAATTCCTATTTGCCATACCACTATTTATTCATTTAATGATAGGTTTCTCTACCCAGATTAATTATTTTTATATATATATATATATATATATATATATATATATATATATATATATATATATATATATATATATATATATATGGATCTACCTGACAACACCGATGCACCACAACACCGACAACAAAATCACCGACACCACATAACCGAAAGTTCACAAACACGAAACCGCACATGCCCGACACACCACAATCCCAAAAATCAACAAAAAAAAAACAAATCCCCTGTCCAAAAAGCACACACACAACACAAGCACACCACAATCCTTACAAACCCACACTAATCTGACATACACAACTATGTACAACCTTAACCCAAACCCTAACCCTAAGGTCCGTCACTATTGCACACTCACCTAACCCGCGCCCTAACCCTAACTCACTTAACCCGCCCCTAACCCTAAAGACTGTCACTATCGCACACTCACCTAACCTGCACCCTAACCCTAACTCACTTAACCCCTCCTAACCCGTAAGACTGTCACTATCGCACACTCACTTGACCCGCGCCCTAATCCTAACTCACTTAACCCACCCCTAACCTTAACGTCAGTCACTACCGCATACTTACACAACCTTTTCACATGTCGGTGTTCTCAGTGTCGGGGTTTTCATCCGTTGGTCATCCCGGTTTTCGATCTTCTGGTGTCGGTCTTCTCATCGTCAGCGTTATCAGCTTTCAGCGTTGTCAGGTAGACCCATATATATATATATATATATATATAAAATTTAGAGAGAGAGAGAAAGAGAATGAGAGATAGAGATATATACATCTCTCTCTGTTTATATATATATATATATATATATATATATATATATATATATATATATATATATATATATATATATGTACATGTGTGTGTGTTTGTGTGTGTGTGTGTGTGTGTGTGTGTGTGTGTGTGTGTGTGTGTGTGTGTGTGTGTGTGTGTGTGTGTGTGTTTAAGCCAATAGTATCTAGAACTGAACAGAGGTCTCCACTGAAACAGGACAGCTCTCAACAAATACAAATATAAGAATAATAGCGGGCAATCAGGTAACCTTTTTAAACTAATAGCACTATTGACTTCAGACACTGACAGAATAGGAGGATGTTCACTAACATACATTCTCTGAAATACATGACATGTGTAGCTCTGAAGTAGTCATTAAAATTAATTGTTATTCCCTTCCCCTTTTCCCCAGACGCCACCCATTTTAGGAGATAACATTTGGTCAAAATCAGGTAAGCCCTCGAAGCACAGGGACTATTGAAGAGTACGCAGTGAATATTTAATATGAGAAAGGCACTAATGTAAGCTAAAAGCAGCCCCCTTACCCCCTCTGCTGTTCTTCCTCACCAAAGATGACTGCAAAGAGCTAGTAACTGTGCAAAGTTGCCCTTTTGTACTGCGTTACTCAAGGAAGTGTTCCTCCACTCAGAGATAAAAGGTGGTAAACTACACTTCATTACCCAAGTATGCTTTGGCTCACACTTCCATGCCTTGTTTTCATTTATTTATTTATTTATTTATTTATTTTTAACTCAAAGCACCATGTATGAATGCAACTGCTTTCCTGACTTGTCACCCATCATATTGTCCCAGGCTAAAAGCCCTCTCCCGTTATATACACTTCTAGGTCACCTGGGCCAGAAGCCACATGACTGAGCCAGGACAGCTTTGCAGACACCACCCAGGCTGAGCACATTCTAGGTGCTCATCGAAACATGTGCCTTCACTCTACCACCACTGAATCCATGAAAATGATAAGCACTAGATGCACAGAAGTGGCAAAGAAAAGCCACTAAACTAATGAGCACCTGGCTGCCTCCCCATTTGGAGCACTCCAACAGCCTGGCCACTCTTAATTGTCTTTTTTTTCTCTTTTCAATTTATCTACAACCATAAACCCACTTGCCTAGCTGTGTCAGTCCAGGACCAGCACATTACCTCACCAGATACAGCTCAGCAGCTTGCTATTGGGCCAGCATATTGCATCACCAGATACAGCTCAGCAGCTTGCTGCAGGGCCAGCACATTGCATCACCAGATACAGCTCAGCAGCTTGCTGCAGGACCAGCACATTGCATCACCAGATACAGCTCAGCAGCTTACTGCAGGACCAGCACATTGCATCAACAGATACAGCTCAGCAGCTTGCTGCAGGGCCAGCACATTGCATCACTAGATACAGCTCAGCAGCTTGCTGCAGGACCAGCACATTGCATCACCAGATACAGCTCAGCAACTTGCTTCAGGGCCAGCACATTGTATCACCAGATACAGATCAGCAGTGTGCTGCCGTGCCATAACTAGGAAGTCTGAGCATGGTTGCAGATCAAAAAGACTGATCCCACATTGTACTTACAAAACAAGCAGTTTAAAACAAATAATTTGTTTAGGTAATATGATGGGCATAGAATCACAGACAAAACAACTATTTTACAGCTGCTTACCAATGAGCTATCTGAGGACACCTAAGGTAACACATAAAACATGCCCTTTTTCTAAAATACTGTATATGCAATATCACCCACACTGTCACTAAAACAGATTCACTAACCCTCCCCCTTTTCATCCTTCAAACCCTTTCCTATCTACAGGTTACAAAATAAATAAATAAAAAATAACCTCAGATCAAGGGCTCCCTATTAATTTCTCCTTGCCTTGTTTCAGGCTACTTCCAGGTCAAACACTCAACACTTGGACAAGAGCAAAAGGTACTTGCTTGCACCAAACACCTATACCAAAGACACCCACTTACTCACTACCTGAACTATATATAATCTCTGTAATCACACCCCGTCCTACATGTCCTGCCGTTAGTACATCCCCCTCCACCTAACATTCTCACCTTTAACCCTTAATTCACCAAACTGCCATCTATGGCCACACATAAACAACCATCTGATTCCTCTGTAAACATCTGGCTATTACTCCCTCCATACAGCTACAAATATGTCAGCTAATAAATGGCACTTAGAATAATTTTATAATACAAGGAAATTACTCTAGCTGATCTTGAAATGACATAAGAATGAAAAAAGCAGAAATAAAGAGATTAGTCGAAAGGAGACTAAGAACAGAGAAAAAAAGAAGTGCACCAGGCGATCTACGAAAGCAAGGAAATTATTGCAAAAATGTTACAGTTAAGCTGCTTATTAAGATAATAATACAGCACAGAAAATGCAAGTGTGGCATAATAACCCATAAAGATCTAAGTGAAATAAGTAGGGAATACAAGTATGAAAAAAAGGTTAATAACAGATGCAAAAATAGAGTAAATGCTAATTGAAGTAAACCACTGACCTGTAGGAGTATAAGAATAATAACAATGAGTCTGGAAGTAGAAGTTAACAATGAATACTTAAATATCAATGACCCTTTAGAGTTCCCCCTTTATGGAGATCTGAAAGAATTGCCAGTCAATCTCAACAGGGGAGGGGAAACAACAGTCAGTACACAGAACACAGTGTTACAAGAACAAGAGCTCATCCCAAACATATAATGCAAGAAGAGGAAGGGGAAGATACAGAAGAGGCAATTGTTAACCATTAATGCTAGTAATAACCAATTTGGAGATAAGGGTTTAATTTCCCAAAATGGAAGTATTTTAGTGAAGCACAATGGATTCAATATATTTAGCTACAGCCATTAACCTATTCCTTTTAAGTACTTTTCTCTATTTGAAAAAGGTTTCACTCTCATTCCTGGTAGAAAATTTGATGTAGTAGATTCAGTTTTAGAACCTAAATTGTTTACAAGAACACTGAATCTGAATCCAGCTGGATATTTCAAAGACAATAATACTAAGTTTAATAATGAGCCAAAAGTCTTTAGTAAGAAAATAATTTTTAACCCTATCCTGCACTTTATTATTCAAGCCTTCAAAAAGGCTTGCATTAAGAATATTTACAAACTTCAACAAAGAGATTTATTTCACGTTTTACATAATTTGACTAAGGAAGAATGGGACCTTTTACATAAACTTATGGGTGACAAATCCTTGAGGATTATGAAGCCTGATAAGGGGTGGTATAGTTATCACTGATACAACTGATTATTCTTGTGCAATGTTCAACATTCCCCAAGACAAGAACACCTATTTACAAGTATCTAAAAATGAAGTAAATAATGATTAAAAAAAAAAAATTGATCTGTACTTGGAAGATTGCCTTATGCAATGAGTGATTCGTTTACAGATTTATACGTTCTTTAGAAATCCAAATCCCATTATTCCAAATATTTTCAGGATTCTGAAAGTACATAAAGGTATCTCCAGTCCGCTTTCAAACCTCTTGTTGCTGCCTAAAATTCGAACATATCCATTTGCAGTGTATTTAAATAAGTTCCTTAAACCCATTTTTACTGAAGTTACACATATTTTAAAGGATTTGTGGGATGTTTTGGGTAGGTTAAAAAGTGATTATTCCTAAAAGGATATAGGATTTTTAACTGCTGATGTAGAGAATTTCATTTGTATCCCTGAAGATAGGGGAGTGAGGTTGGCTTAATAGTTAAGGTGTTTACCTTACAGAAACAAGGTGCAAGATTTGGTTCTTCCTTGGGGTAATTGGCTAGACTTAAAATGTATCACAAGGGCAGTTAGTTTAGTATGAATCTATGAACCAATGAACCTAAGATGAAGGGAAAATGTTATTCCATGAAGCATTGATCGAGTTTTGATTCTTTATCCCCTGCTGAGCTCAGCTTCCTTATGGAATGCTTGGAGAAAACAATTTCATATTTTTTGAATGTGGAGTTGTACAAACAGATTAAGGGAGTTGCCATGGGTGTAGATTGTGCACCTGTGTTTGCAAAATTTGTCATGCTAGATTAGGAGAAAAACTTTGTCCTCCCCTCTAAATACTATTCTCATTGTAAGGCATCTCTAGATGATATTTTATCTTGTGGGATTGACCCAAGGATTCAAATGGTGATTTTATAGGGTATTTAGAGTAAACAATCACATTTCGTAAGTTCACATAAGACTTCTCAAAGGAAAACAAGACTGGTAAAATAGGTCACGGGTTTGCCTCTAATATTTAGAGCAAATTCACATTTAGTACTTCCTACCTTCATTTGAACGAGTTCACACCCATTTAGTTTAAAGAAAGGGTTAATTAAGGGCCAGTTTATTAGCTTGGTCTGAATAGTTTCTATTGAGATTTTTGACATAAAAAGAAAGAAAGAATGAAATTGGAAAGTTATTTTTAGAAGGATGGTACCAAGAAAAGGTTGCATTAGAAGTTGATGACGGAGCAAAGAAGATTATGGAGCAAAGAAGGATGAAAGTCAACCCCCTTTTGGGAGACATTTTATTTAAATCAACAGCCACTCCCTGATGGCCAACTAATTCAGACAAAGAAAGCAAATTAATCTACCAAACTACTTACATCTTGTAGCTAACACTCTCTGAGTTATAACTATAACAAACATCATTATGATGGTCAACAAAATCAACCCGGTAAATCACCTATACCATAATAAATAAGAAAAAGTGCATTTTAAACTAAAACTTTAAAATAAGAGCCAGTCAGTCACATCTGGAGTATTCATAAAAAGATTATTAGTCACTTATCTGACCAAAGAGGATGGAGTCTACTTAGTGCTTACCTTCACTTTTCTTTCGCAGCAGGGAGAGGTGAATGGGCTGAAAAGATCCAGCTTCTGTGAGGTGGGGGTGGGGGGTGTATAGTTACATGGGATAACATTTGCTAAGGACAGAATGATAATATGGAAAGATACTGTGAAGCAAAAAGGCAACTGGATAAGATGACGTATTGAGAACTTCAAAGATTAGTTTACAGATGTGAGATTTAATTTCAGTCCAAAGGTTTATAGCTCTGTTCTCTGAATATCACATTAAGATGGCGCAACATGTAATATAACATCAGTGAGTAAATGACTAATATATACTTCTAAGAGGTAATGCTGTAGTGCATATGTGGGATTTGAAATGTAGATTAGTCTTGCAAGCTACAGTGTGTAAAATGATGGCTAAGAGCTTTAATTATACAGTAAGACAGGGGTAACTCATTAACCTCTATCAGTGACGGAGGGGTAACTTATAAAATTCTGCCATCAGGCTGGTCATTTAGTACTTCTGTCTGACATACAGTATAGAATGAGAATCAGTAACTGAAAAGAACTGCCAAATAGTCAGGTGAATATGTAAATTGGTGAGTCAAGTCTTTCTAACCCAAACACCAAAACTGCTGCCATTGAAACATATGGGGAAAGCACTAAACAGAATAGCACAGCTAAAACAAATGTGCCAAAGGAAAAGCACAAACTGTGTAGATGATTTTATTACCCCTTTGTCTCAATGTCACGTAGTCTAAGCAAAAAGAATGTTAAAACATAATAAGTAAATAAAAATGCCCTAATGTGTACTTACACAACACAGCAGTGCATCATTAATGTCTCAGACATGTAATCTAAATGCAAGACTTCAGCTGAAGGTGCTGCCATATACTACAAGTATGAAAAACACCATTCCATGTATTTATTTTAAATTCTTGGATAAAATGTCTATAATTAGAATAAATATCAGCGTTAGTAATAAGTGTCACAAAGAAGGATGCTGATTTTCTTTGGAGTGACATGGTTTCTTCCCACCCCATCCTCCAAAGCCAAAGGAGTTAGCTGTTCCATTATGAGTAAAGTCCAGTGGTCTTCATATGCCAAAGTACAGACTACTTAATTACTAGTGTGGTAGGCACTGCAGGATATACCAGAAACAGCTTGACATTTGTACCTCAATAAAACTGCACTGTTGAAGTTCAAACAATTCACTGCCCAGTGCATTGCTTAGACAACACTGTATTAGCTGACAGTTTGGTTTAATATTTAGTGAAAAGTATAGAAGAAGGATGAGTTAAACGTGTATGACAATATTATACTGTTTTAAAGCAAATGTTAGATGTAAAGTCATTGCCTCGAAAAACATTGCCATTTGTTAATGGTAATGTAATATCAACTCAGATGCAAATAAAACTGTTCATACATATTAAACCACATCCATTGCACCACGACCACATACATTTGGAATAAGTAATTCGATACTGATAAATAATAATGAGGAAATATTGTGATTAATGATGCATGACAAAAAAAGATATTCTCCTTAAATGTTAGAAGGAGGTTCATTTATTATAGCAAAATAAGAGATGCTCATTTTGAATTTAATGAAATGATAAAATATAGATAACAGAAGACATTGCCAGTACATTTGAAATGTATGAAAATGACTTGGGTTAATAGTTGGTTGTAATATTTTCATATGTCATTGTCAAGGCCCATATACATTTAATACGTTCTGGAAGTATGCCAGGAAACAGAATGCTTTCATTACTTTAAGAACAGGAGAGGTGCTCGAGTACAGCTGCTACATGGCTTAAATAGGTCAGGAAATTATGTGCATATGGTAGTCATTCATTATGTTGACTTGTAGAAATGTCATCTATAAACCCAAATGATATATGTGCAGGCGTGCCCTTATTAAATATGATGCAGAGAAATACAGCTGCATATTTTGTGCTCCTAATCCTTTTACTCTAGTACTTTTTTATTTATCTTAGAAGCAGTAAGATATAAATATCCCAGCTTTTTGTCATTAGATGGCTAACACTTCATTAGATCTACTGCAGTAGTTTGCTTTTTTATCTAGTTCATATTTTACAAGCTCAAGCCAGTAACACTAGCCTCTTATGGAAACACCTGTAAAATGTTAATAGCAAGCCTCTACTATTCCCTCTTTTGCTATATCCAAGGAATTAATATTTTTTGTAATGAACACATATTGGAAACAAAGCAGCAGATTATCTTAAATAAGGGATTATGTATTTAGTGATAGTACATTATAACATACTTCATTTGCATGATTGTTTACTTTAGCATTATGCATTGATGTGAATGCTATGGGGTACTCTGATCCCCATGGTCAGTATCTGACATAAAATAGGAACAGCAGAGATTGAATTAAAAACATATTGAATCCCACACTGTGAACAGTCAGATAATACATACACATACACACACACACACACACACACACACACACACACACACACACACACACACACACACACACATACACACACATGTATATATATCATCAAATATTAAAACATCAACATTAAAAGAATGAAACCGGATAACATCAAATGCTGACATTATCGAAACCTGAAACATAGAACCTGGTACTGCGCATATCAGGTAGTTCACAGAACTTTGGAATGGAGATTGAGCTGCAGTTATAAGAGCAGCTTCTGCATTTAAGGACAGTATTAAACAAAACATATATATATATATATATTGCTTTTCAACATTTGCAATGGAGATCTCAATACAATGAGGATTGGGACATTTACCCTTAACCCACTGCAGTGCAGTCTCGGAGTTGGTATATATATATATATATATATATATATATATATATATATATATATATATATATATATATATATATATATATATTGTACAGTGATGTGAAGGGTACAGGGGGGCTTGCCCCCTGGAAAACCTAGGAAACAGATATATTTTCTTGTTAGCTGATGTTTTTAAATTGTGAGGGTACTCTAACTTCAGCATGATCATCCTTAATGAGTCCCATGTACTTGGTTCGATGTTTCAAGTTTCGATAATGTCGGACTTCGATGTTATCCAGTTTCATTCTTTTCATCTTGATGTTTTAAGATTCAATGATGTGGTATTTAGATGGTCTGAAGTAGACCCATATATATATATATATATATATATATATATATATATATATATATGTGTGTATGTATGTATGTAGGTACATATACACACACACACACACACACATATATATATATATATATATATATATATATATATGTATGTATGTATGTATATAGGTACATATACACACACATATATACATACATATATATATATATATATATATATATATATATATATATATATATGCTGTTACAATGGTAAAAGAAGAAAGAATGCTTTTTGTGCTGGTAAATAAGCAAATGCTCAAAAAAGTAAAAGATCTGTTTGTGTTTCAGTCTGTTGGCTGCTTTATCTTCGAAATTTGCATTGCAGCAGGCCAGGGAATTTGCTCTTAGCTCACTGTTGTGTAATCTTATACTTGGTATATATAATTAGCAGGGGGTACAATGATGCCCCCTGCAAAAAATAGCATTTTTATTTTTTGTAGTTTTCAATAATGTAGATTTGATCTCAAATTGCTGTTTTTTTGTTCATCGTTGGAAGAGTTCAGTATTTAATGAAAAATAGACTGCAAAGGATGAAACATGGTGTAAAATAGTACTCTCGCACCAACCATTTTAGTAACATTTCAATTACCTTAAAAAGAATACATCAGCAGGTAAATCATCCAGCAGACCAATCAGCTTAAACACATCATTAATATGTAGTAACATACCATTACCTCAATATTTATACACAAAGATATGACTATATAGATTATATAAAATATGATTGTATTTAAAATAATGTAAAACCAACAAGCATAAGCCATAATAATTAAAAATAAAAAATATATAAAAAATGTTTTCTCTAAGTGGATGCACTTGCCAGTGTGGCTTGAGTGAAACACTACCATTTAATCCAGGAAACCTATCTGCACATAAGCTTATGACCCACCTAACCTCACATATTTTTAATAGATTATTAAAATCACTTAATCATCTATTCTTTTCCAGTGTTTCAGTCACCATAAAACCAAATATGTGTTCATCTCCTTTGACATGTTTAGCTAAAGCACTTCTATCAAGATCTCTGTTTCTAACTGCATTCAGATGTTCCCTTATACGCTTACATAGTGAACGAATAGTTTTTTCCAACATAGAAAGAAGTGCATTTTTTACATATAGCCAAATATATCACATGCATAGTGTTACAAGTAGCTGAAACATTAACCTTAAATAATTCATTTGTAACTGGATGCTGGAAATTAGAATCTCTTAATAATACTTTAGAAAAACTACATTTACCACAAGGTAATGCGCCTTTCATATATTGTCTGTCCTCACTATTACCATAACATAGTAAATGTTTTAAATTTTTCTTATTCTTATATTGAAACCTAGATTGCTCTCCAATTATACTTTTTATCTTGTTATCAGATGAAAGAATACACCAGTTCTTATTAATTATATCACTAATAATGTTAACTTCTGTTGAATACTGTATATTCATAGATACAGAAGAGCTATATTGCCTAAATGAAGGAGCAGGAAATGTAACTAAAAATGAACGCTTAGCAGTACGAGGCCTTCAGCAAAATGTTAATATTTCTGTACATCCCGCAGATAAGGGGGTGCAATAGTCATAATGGATAAACAATTTTATTTAAAAACCATGAAAGAGATGCTAAGTGATACACAGGTGTATAAAACTATACGTCTTAGAG
This sequence comes from Protopterus annectens, assembly GCF_019279795.1. Lineage (NCBI taxonomy): Eukaryota > Metazoa > Chordata > Ceratodontiformes > Protopteridae > Protopterus > Protopterus annectens. The sequence goes on along the minus strand of NC_056734.1, from coordinate 576,024,859 downwards.
ATATTGAGAATATGATATTGAGAGTATGTGTAAATCAGTATATAACATGTTAGATGATTGTTTGCCCAGTAAGATCATTTCTATTGATTTATTTAATTATTTTTTAGTAGAACATCCAACTATACCTACTTTGAATGGTTAGCCTAAGTTGCATAAATATAGTCATATGCCTCCCATGAGACCACTAGTTTCTGGTCAGGGATGGCTTACCCAGCCATTATCAATCTTTTTTTCAAAAGCAGTATTAAGGCATTCTAAATATGTTTTACAAGATACTAAACAGTTTCTTCATGATTTATATGATTATGTTATGAATTTTCATATTTCTCGGTATAAAAATGCTTGTTAGTGTCTATGGATGTCAATTTGTTCACAGTAATACCTCATGACCAGGGAATACAAGCCATTAAAGTCTATTTAAATGCAAATAGCACTTATGATGCTAAAACGATTGACCTGATTTGTATACTACTAGAACTAATTCTAGAAAATAATGTTTTTTTTTGTTTGATAACATCTACTATATTCAGAATAAAGGTGTAGCTATGGGCACACCTTGTGAAAATAGCTATGCCAACATTGTGCTAGCTAATTGGGAAGAATGTAAAGCATTGCAGCATCAATAATTCAGTAGCTATGTTAGTTTTTATTGTAGGTTTGTTGATGATGTATTTTGGTCTGGACAGGGTAGTCCCTAAGTGTTTTATATGATTTTATAGAGTTTTTGCAGTCTAGCACAAATTATCTAAAATTCACATATAAATACTCAGACTGAAATGGATTTTTTTAGATGTTATTATTTATAAGAAATATGATGGGTCTTTTAGTAAAGGGTTACATATAAAATATTGTAAATTGAATAGTCTCCTCACCCCCACACATTTATAAAAATATCATAAAAGGGCAGTGTCATAGGAAAAATAAACTGTAAAAATGATCAATACACGGTAGGTTCAGGATAAGGCACTTTAATCTTGCAGCAAGGAGACAAAAACGTGCTAATACAGAGTTTGTCTAACTAAAATCAGGAAGTAAGTTTATCTTTATACACTTTCTAACAAGACATTGCCTACCAAGCTGACGTAACAGATCACAAGTTTTAACATCATCATTACATAGCAGCTGTTTGTCCATGATTTTCTGCTTGCACTATCAATTTTATGAAAAACATCCTAAGAAAAACAACGTGGCCTTGGTGACCACCGGTTAGATATAGCTTCCCACTATGTTATGTTACCATTCAAGGTACTATAGCTAATTCGAGCACAAAGCAAGTACAGATTCTACAAGCAGTCTTTTGTTTCATGTATCTCTTCTTTTCCGCAGCTGTGCATGTTCTCATAACACGAACAGAGCTAATTGTTCATATTCAATCATATTATAGAAAACAGTATTGTTCTATTCATTCATTTCCTGACCTAGCAGATAATCACCTGCTTCTCAAGTACATTTCCAAAAGGCATAAACATGAATTTTGCTGTGCTAGCAAATACTAGATCAGGGTGCATCTTGCAGTTTCAGAAAGCATACTGTGGTTCGAAAAATCATCTTATAATTTCATACAGAATTAAGCTTGTACATAAAATAGAATGAAATGTGTTAACTCTTTTAGCTTCTAATAAGCATTAGACATATATAAAACTGAATATTTTTCTGACAGGCAGTCAATGCGTATTTCATGATTAAATGACAATGATACTAGGTTTAATAGAGATATTGATAAGTTTCAGAAAGATTTAATTAAGCATCATTATAAACCTAAAGAAGTGAATAGCACTGTTGCACAACTGAAATTATTGAGGCATAATAAAGCCAAACCCTATTTTTCTGGACTGGTCATACATAATGCTGTTGAACCTCCTCCATTTAGGCAATACAGCTCTTCTGTAGTGATGAATATACAGTATTCAACAGAAGTTAACATTATTAGAGATATAATTAATAAGAATTGATTCATTCTTTCATCTGATGACAAGATAAAAGGTATAGCTGGTGAGCAAACTAGGTTTCAATATAGGAAATAAGAAAAATTTAAAATGTTTATTATGTTATGGTAATAGCAAGGATAGACAACATATGCAAGACGCATTACCTTGTGGTAAATGTAGTTTTTGTAAAGTATTATTAAGAGATTCTAATTTCCAGCATCCGGTTACAAATGAATTATTTGAGTTTAATGTTTCAGCTACTTGTAATACTATGCATGTGATATATTTAGGTGTATGTAAAAAATTCACTTCTTTCTACGTTGGAAAGACTATTCATTCACTACGTGAGCGTATAAGGGAACATCTGAATGCAGTTAGAAACAGCGATCTTGATAGAATGCTTTAGCTAAACATGTCATTGAAAAAGGAGATGAACATGTGTTTGGTTTTATGGTGATTGAAACACTGGAAAATAATCCACAATTAGGTGATTTTAATAATCTATTAGAAAGACATGAGGTTAGGTGGATCATAAGGTTATGTGCAGATAGGTTTCCTGGATTAAATGATGATAGTGTCGCACTCAAGCTACACTTGCAAGCACATCCATTTAGATAAAAAAAATGTTATATATTTTTTATTTTTATTATTATGGCTTATGCTTGTTGGCGTTACATTATTTTAAATACAATCATATTTTATATAACCTATATAGTCATATCTTTGTGTATCAATAGTGATGTAATGGTGTATTACTAGATATTAATGATGTGTTTAAGCTGATTGGTCTGCTGGATGATTTACCTGCTGATGTATTCTATTTATGGTGATTGAAGTGTTTCTAAAATGGTCTGATGAAGAACCTTTGTACTGGTGCAAGAGCACTTACCAATAAAGTGTATTTATGGTTTATTCTATGCCATGTTTAGTCCTTTGCACTATTTTTTCATTTTATTGTCATTGAGACTTTGGAAGTGCTATAGGATGGTTATTCACAGAGGTATACCTTGTATTTTGTTTAGAGTTCAGTATTTGGTCATAGAATCATAAATGAGTATAATACTACTGATCAACAATGCAAGGCAATCAATCATAAAATATAATAGAATATAATCACTGATTAATTATAATAAAAAAAATCCACAAAATAATTGCAAATGTAAATAATACATATACAGATGTGATCATTATTTATCTCAAAATCTCTAACAAAAATGGCAATCACAATAAAAATAAAACATTTAAAATGACTACTTATACTACCTTAACATGGGAAGTTCTGCCCTCTCACACCACCCTTCCCAAACCTTTTTATATGTATTCCAGAGTCATTCAAATATAAAAAGAAAACATTTCAATATAATGTAATTCCATGAGCTGTACCACCAATGATTTGTCTCACTCAAAAAAAAAAAAAAAAAAAAAAAATATATATATATATATATATATATATATATATATACAGCTTAATGGTTCCACTACAAAATATACTGTAACTATAGATGGGAATGTAATTGTGTGTGTGTGTTTAGAAGAGCAATAAATTAAGCATCTCAGTTATTAAATGGAATTTAATTTCTTAGTTACTTTTATTTGAAGAGTAAATTATGTACAATACTAAACCTGACATTCAAACTTGCATCTTTATTAGCCTACAGTTTGCATGCTGTATTGACAGGAGGGATGCTGAGTATATTGGGGAAAAAATGCTAAGGATGAAGCTACCAGGTAACAGTGAAAGAGGAAGGCCTAATATAAGGTTTATGGATGTGGTGAGAGAGGACATGCGCGTGGTTGGTGTGACAGAGCAAGATGCAGAGGACAGGAATAAATGGAAACAGATGATCCACTGTGGCAACCCCTAATGGGAACAGCCGAAAGAAGATGATGATTATTATTATTATTATTATGCAAGGTGTCTTCAAAATACTACACACGATGTTATGTATCACAGCCTCTGGCCATGGATGTCTCCACAAGCTGTGGTCCTACTCTTTTATAAATTCTTCTAAGGTGTTTAATAGCTTTGCCCTCTTAAATTTTCTTTAAAATATTCCTAATAGTGTATGCCAGGTAAATAAGGGCATGATGCACTGAATTAGTATCACTAGCCTGGTGTATATGGGGGTAATCAAACTGCCATTACATTTAAATTTAACTTTCTGAAAATTAAACATGTGATTAAATTCCATAGCATCACACATATAATCCATGCACTTCACAAAAGCCAGTATTTCATTAAGTTTTCCCCTCTGAAAACAATTTATAAACCACAATATATTAATTAGCTATATTGTGCAAAATAAATTGAATTCATCCCCAGTGTAAGGTATAAATATATGGGCATTGGCCCCATTTACTGTACGACATGTTTGATGATAGATTTCCATTATTCATTTTAGTCAGGTCCATTTTCATTAAATTTAAACAAATCTATTAACAAATCCAAAATAAAAACAAATATTTTGATAACAAGTGTCTTAAATAGAAGACACCCAGAGAATGTGGGATGCAGGTATATAAATAAATCCTCCCTGTAAAACAAATATCTTACAAGAGGATCTAACACAGACAAATGAATAGTGCTGAACTCACAGAATAGAACTCAATGCCAAGAAATGCATTATAGTGCCTTTTGGGAGCACTACCACCCAGGCTAATTACGCCATCGATTAGACACCCCTAAGATTTGACCCGGTAGTCAGGGATCTGGGAACACATGTAGACAGTAATCTGGCATTTGACCAGCATGTGGCCAAGATAGTAAGGAAATCATTCTATATCTCCCAACTTATAAGTAATGGCATGGCATCCAGGCCCAGGGAAGTCATAGTGCCAATTTATTCAGCTCTTATCAGACCCATCATAGAGTATAATGCTTCCTTAGTCATGTATCTGACCAGCCATATAAAGGAGTTGGAATACCTGCAAAGGTTCCTTACCAGGAAAATCCAGGCTATATACACACTGTCTTATATGGATCATCTTAAAACCCTATTTCTGTACTCGGTCTCCTACTGGTTACTGAGCGACGATCTATGCCTGGCATACAAGGCATCATCTGATCCAGCTCTGATGGGTCTTTTGCACATCCACAAAATGAACCGCAAGATCTAAGAATTTAAATTTTTCTTGTGACATAAATAAGACATGTTAGCCAGACAAATATGTATCTCAGAAAATTCCCATGCTCTGGAGCAGACTTCCCATCCATGTGAAGCAGAGTCCAACCCTAACCCTATTTAGGTGTAACCTTGATCAGTGGATGGGAAATCAGAAATGTATCTTGGATATGGCCCCTCCATGCCTTTGACAGACAGAAGCAGACAGTAATTATGAAAGTAACACCCCCCCCCACATAAACTCTAGAAACATCCTAGCTAACATGCCCCTTCTAAGAAATGCCCATGATACATAAGGACACAATTGGTTTGAATCGCACGGCCAAGCTTATAAAGACATTGATGGTCATTAGCCTAGTATATACCTACAAACCTATAAGGCTCTAACATTGATACCTCAGAAATGTGATTATATGACCCCTATATTATTACTCAGTGCAGCAATATTAATGTATAAACTTAAAAAAAAAACTTACCTAAAACTTCGACTACTTTATAGAAATAAAAAATTCCTGAGTAATGAATCCAAATGCACCCTGGCTCAAGCTTGCTTACTACCCACCCTTCTATATGCAGCTGCTAACCTAATTAACCTTCAAACTAACCTATTGACTAAGTTGGAACTTACATATAGTAAAATTGCTAGGTTTGCTGCCAATTTACCATATCACTCATACCACTGCCTTTCATTAAAAAACTTACAGAGGCTTGAATTTCACAATCAACTGCTTTTGCCTCAACTTCACCTCACCCCACTTCATTCTTAACCAGCCCTACACCTGCCTGGTTTTCTTCCCTCATCACTCCCTGTGTCCCTAACTGTAAACTTCACAGCTCAGACCAACACCTCCTCCACATTTACAAACCTAACAGATTGATTGCAAACATCTTTCTAGCCACTCGGTGGCAACTGCCTTGAATAAACTGACCCAACATATAAGATTAATTTCTAACACAAATTGTTTTAAACAAACATTAAAAGACATTCTACTAAACTCTTGGACGTCCTCTTGTCTTGACCCAGCTTAATCTTCTGCTTTTCCCCTACTATGCTATTCACTAACCCCCCTTTCAAATGCTCCCCTTTACTCACTATTAACCCTTCTCTTATACTGTATCTTATCTCTGTTTACATCTCAGTGCTGATGCCTTCTGTCAATAAGAAAATATTACTGAACTCTGTACAGGATGAAATCTATATGTGCTTAGTATTTACAGTGTGTGTTATCTTATGTCAGTTTCACCACGTGTGTATTATAACTGTATGAAATCACTGTTTCACTGTATTGTGATTTCAAATATCATTTTCTTATGTCTACTTTATGGAGCTTTTCTTGTTGGGTCTCTGCTGAAAAAGAGCACATGCCCAGTCAGACCAACCCGGCCAACAAATGTCAAATAAATCAAATAAATTATATTAACAAGTTCATTTATTTAATTTTGTAAAGTGGACAGAGCTTACTAAAGCTAAAATCTTTCTACTGGGTCAACATAGGAAATCCTGGACTAAATACCAAAGGAGCAATTTAAAGGTCCTAATGCCCTACAGAGGATACATGAGGAGCAAAACATAAAAAAATAAATAAATCTTTTCTTCATTATAGTTCTGGGCTGCACTGCCCCACCCCACTCCACAGACTACAGCAGAATAAATACAGCATCCAGCCTTCCAAACATCTGAAGACTTGTATTTTATTCCGTGCAAGGAGAATTTACTTGTTCGTTCTGCTATCTTAGTTACGCTCCATTGAAAATGGTACCAGGTTTAGTGTCTCTTATCTGCTTGACCAGTATTTAGTGGTCTGCTTTTTGTCTGTTTTAACTAGAATCAAAAGTAGCCTCTACTGCACCTTAATTTTTCCCCTCCCCTTTCCTCTAATTAATAAAGTACACCCTACTCTTACTGGCAGCCTGCACTTTCTTAATTGCTCTTTCTAGATACTAGCTTTGTGACTCTCTCTCTCTCTCTCTCTCTCTCTCTCTCTCTTTGCCTGTCTAGGCAGTTCTGTGTTGGTTTGCTTCTTTCTTTTTTCCATGTCCTTAAGTTTTTTCACTCTAACTAATGAACAAATAGCTTCCACTTTTACCATTAAATGTGGTTACCTTTAAAAAATGTCCTTTTGCTAACTACCTCATTATACTGCCTATCTCACATACTTTTGTAATTCGCATAATCATAATACACTTAAAGCTCTTCTTTCACCTTAATAATTCAATACAATTTTATAGCCTATTCCTATATAACTTTCAGACTTACAGTTTTTTCCACCCATAGCAGCTGTACCACCTTTTCAGCCTGCTTTGTTCACATTCTCTATGCTTCAGCCACTCCTCTACCCCTATTCCCACTCAACACCATTTCATATAAACTTATACCATTCTATCCCCCACCCTCTGCAAAAAAAAATAAAAAAAAAAAAAACAACCAACCAACCAAATTTTCTGAGGCATCGAACTGGCCTAACTCCTTTGCTTGCAAACTCATATCACAGGCCCACCTAACTCATTTCTCTCAAGCTGCTCTAACAAAATACATGTAACTCTATCTGCCAGTAATATATCAGTAACAGACCTATGAGATAAATATAAACAATGGTACAACTTTTGTCACTACACTTCCACTTCCACACTGTATAGAGACATCCACACAAACCTTGGATCATCCCTTCAAACCAACCAAAATCCATCTAACCCATCAGCTCTCACCATTACCATGAGACAACCCACTAATTCTAACCACAACCTGTTATTAATGCACATAAACCTCAGAAGCATCTGTGATGTCCCCTCTCTGGGCCAGTAATAAAGGAGTCTGAATCCTCACCACTGACACTGGAGAAGGATATTCACTTGTAACAAAAAATATACAGTATCTCCAGATGCAGCTCTCTACATCAAGCACATTTTCCCTTAAGAACACACTTAGTCTGGGGTCTAGATTTCTCTCTCTGTCTCCCTCCAAGTTGCCAATAAGAATCCTCACTGACACAGCTATAGAGTTGAGTCCTCAGACGAGTGTCCAAGCCAAGTCATCCAGCACCCTCTCTGGGAAACCAGTGCTTCATGTCCCTGCGCCAAACAGCTGACGCACACTCTGAGATTTGATTTTCACACAAACACGCACACACACACACACAGACACACACACACACACACACACACATACACACACACACACACACACACACACACACACACACACCTGGAAAAGGTTAGCACATATTTGCTGGCTATGCTCCCTTCTGCCCTGACTATAAGGTAGTTATTGCCACCAGACTCCAAAGCCAGCTACACTAAGGCTCTTACAAAAATACCCAATTATACTGAGTTAAATTAATATTAGTACAAACACTAGTATTTTGACCAATGCAGTAAGGTTTCAGGAGAGACCACAGAGTCACCAAATAGATATGAGTGCTCTCAAAGGTTAAAATTTTCTTTTAAGGACTAGCCACAATGAACAGTTTAAATATATTTAGTAATAACACAGATGAATAGATTCACACAGATACAGAAAAAACAGTACTTAACTAATCTCACTATAATTTCCTGAGTGATCAAAATAATTACTATTCCCTGATCAATTACTACAGCTAGACAAGATGAAGTAGATGAGGGGGTCTTCCTTCTATGCTAGGTTTCAAAAACACACTGCTCTGAGACTTCTCTCTCATCTGTTATTAAATCATCATTTTTGTTCTAGATTACAGAATATCACACACATCTGGTCATCTGACTTCTGGTTCTCATCCTACTCCCATTGCAAGAAACTCCACCAGAATTTAGCACATATGTCTTACCATGTACTCAGCCAGAGCTTTGCTGAGATGCGTTATAGCATCTGGAACCTATAAAACACTTCCACACTTCCTACAGGAGCTAGTAAACCACTCTCTGGCACAGACATTTAGTCTATTACTGCAATCAGACTACAATCTTTATGGCCTAAGCCAGATAATTTAATTTCAGGATATTTTTCTAAAAGGTAGTTAGGGCTGAGCTTATCCTCTTCTCTTCCAGCATCCTCTGTTAAAACATATACATTTAATCAGTTACAATATAGTCAGGACCCACTGTTTGTACATTTTTAACACAAGCAGCTTTACAAATACATTTTTCAACACAAGCATCTGTACAAGTCAGTTTGATATAAAAAAGACATATAATTATTTACAAAATTCCAGCTAGCTATGCTGGCATATGTTACACATCCACTGCCCTACGTCTTCAGGCATAGCTGTCAGTACCTCACATCATCACAGCATCTATAACATAATTACATCTCCATGCATGCACTGCAGCACACAACACAGACATTCTATTCATCACTTACACTTGGCTAAAACCAAACACTAAAGATAAAGAAATTCTTCCACAGGATACAATATAACAAGAAATGATATAGTACACAAAAAAGCTGGAGGAGTTGAAATACTTTTTAAACACAGAGATCAATAGACACCCCACTGAGTCCCACCATTTATTCAAGCACAAAAATATCTGTTACTGTCCTACACCCAAAAAGCACAAAATTGTTTGCATTGCAGCCTTATAAATTCCCCCAGCCAACAACATCCCCATTATCAAAGACCTCCTTCAATGGTTTTCCACTAATATGAATAAAGAAACTATTACACTTGAAGATGTGAATAGAGACTATTTACTTGGACACACTGACTTTCCCACTCTCTCTATTAACCTGTTCAGTTTCACTCAAATAATAACCTCACCCACTAGAATCAACAAACACAGCAACAGGCACTCTCTGCTAGACTGGATCCTTACCATCTCACCCTTAAACATAAACACCTTTGGCTGTCTCCCAGGCGACATCATTGACCATCTCCCCACATTTATTACAAAAAAACTAATCACACCACAGAACATACAGTATTAAAATAAGCATATAGACTCTTTTAACATACACCTTTTTAAACTACCTTACCCATTACAACTGGAATACTCTGAAAACCTACCACATGAAAATGCTGTTGTCCATTTCAATAAAACATTCCTTGGCCTGCTAAATGACTTAGCTGCCATAAGAACAAAATGAACCAAAAGTATCACTGCTCCATTGTTCAACAAAGAAACTAAACCACTCATGCTAACTAGAGACAAAGCCTGGAAGACATGGTATAAACACAGAACACAACAAAAGTGGCAGTTTCTTAGACACTTAGAAATCAAAGTAAACAAGAGGTCACACTAGACAAAATTGCATTCTTTCACTCACTTCAAGGCAAACATCACCACACCCCCAAGTAAGTCTGGACAACCATAAAAACCTTAATATACCCTGGTCAAACAACCACCTCATCTGCTGCTACAAACAATGACACAGAGCCCATAGCCATCCAATCCAACACACACTTCATTCAATCTTTCCTTTCTCTGCTAGAATCTAATCCACCCTCCCATCTCTCCGTCCCCACCAACAATATTCACAGTACCCCTCCCTTTTCTTTCCACCAAATATCTACCTCAAATATCAAAAATTTACCTTCAAAACTGAAAACCACTACACTAGATGCAGACAAACTCCCACCCAAGTAATTTACTTTAGGTGCTGATGTCCTGGCATACCTCCTCTCAATACTCATAGATCTATCACATATTATACCACTTCACAAAGGTGAATTAGCCACAGACCTTTTCAACTAACTTCCCATAGCAATTCTCTCTCCTCTACCCAAACCCTTAGAAAGATGCATACACTCCTAACTTCAAACTATCTCATAAACAACAAACTACTCCCCACCACACAACATAGCTTTTGACCATACTACAGCACAACAACAGCTCTGCTTAGCTTCTCAGAAATCATAACCTGGATCTTTCAAAAACATTTGACACAGCATCCCAATAACTGCTGCTCAATGAACTGTCTTCCCTATCACTGTCACATTCAGCTCTTAATTGGTACTGTAGCTCTCTCTCCAACAGACAACATGCTGTAAATTGGAATCAGACCCTCTCCCCTTCCTTCCTGTTTCCATTAGTGCACCATAAGGATCAGTTCTAGGTCCAGTACTTTTCAATATTTTCACAAACAAGCTGAACAAAGCCAGCAAACCTGCAACCTTCATACAATATGCTGATGATGCCACCATCATTTGCACAGCCTTAGCCCTTCTGCTACTGCAACAAATGACTCAGGAGCCCTTCACTTCCATAGAATTATGGCTAACAGCTCATCAGCTAGTCCTAAATGCCAAAAAAAAATGAAGGCTTTTCACACCCAGATCTATTGAAACAGTATGTACACCCGTTAATATTACTGCAAAATACACCAGCACCATAGAAGCTGTAACAAATATCAAACTACTAGGAGTCATAATAGAAAACAAACAAAATGTTGACCTTCATATCACCCAGGCCATCAAGAAAATCCATCAAAAACTGGACTTCCTCTACCAAAACAGACCCTATCCCACAGACTCCTCAAGAAAATCCTTAGCATCATCCTACCTTCTCCCCTTCCTTCTCTATCCATCACCAATATTAAATGACATTCAATCCACCCTACTAAATAAATGAAAGGCATGCTTTAACAAAATAGTCAAGTCTTCAGCTAACACATCCTACAGTACACATTACTGCTTAACAGTAAAAAAGCTCAATGGACTAGAACTACCTATTCACCTTACATTCACTCAGCTTCAAATTGTCCACAAAATAATACACAAACTACACACATGACCTTCTCTACAAAACATTCTCAAGCACAGCTCTGCATCACATCACCTTCATTCAGGCAGTCAGAGCCTACTAATAGCTTCCAAATCCTGGAGACTCACTACACTTGTCCTATGTCACCAGACAGTGGAACTCCCTGCCTACATCACTAAAACAGGATAGCTGTGCATCTAGCTTTAAGCACAACCTAAAAGAACACGTAAACACCTGGATCTGTTCTTGCTCACACCCTGCCTGACTCTCTCTCTTTCTCAGATCTCTAGACTGTCACCAACTCCTAACTTTCCAGCTCTCCTACCTTATCCAGTAAATGTAAATAAATCATGTCTATATTTATATTTCATCTCTGCTTTGAAAACAAAATGAGTGTATTGATGTTTATGTAAATATGACCCGTGTGTTATTGCCACACATCTACAGAAATCAAATTGTATTAACCTCTACCTTGATTGTCCTACCCATTGGATGAGTCTAAAACTGCATTTCTACTGTTAAGAAACTGATTCTTTTTCTGTGTAAATTCCTGTAATTTCTGTAACTTTTTGTAACTCTAATGGAGCTTTTCTCCCCATGCCTCCTCTGAAAATGGGCCTGAGTGCCTAGTCGGACCAACCTGGTAAACAAAAAGCAATAGATAAATAAATAAACAAATGGATCTGCCGATTATGTCTCAAACACTTTGAGCCTAGGGCAGCTACCCACTTCTCTCCACCCTAGCCACACATTTATCCAGGTGCTAACTGATGCCCTATTCCAGGCCTTAAAATTCCAGTCTAAGGAAAACAATTGATAGGAACTTTCATAACTGCTTGCTTTAATAAGGAATGGACCAGCTGTTGATGTGTTTAGAAGCAGCCTTTGCTATTTTCTGTTATCATGATCAGTTTTTTTTCACCTTTTTACATTGGTTGGAAATCAAACTTTCCTAGAATGCTGTACATTAAAATAAATGTATCATGTCTTTTGAAAGCACTAACTGCTGAAGAAAGCTGTATTGTTAGTGAATCAGAGTCCTATGTATAGTCTTCATATGCTTTGTACTCAACAGGACCATAGGGTATTGGGAGCTGTAAAGCTTCCACACTCCTATACTCCTCCCCTTTCCTGGGGCTAAGACAAATTCCCACTTTTTTGTACTCATTTTTTGCTGTGCATATCCTAAATATGAACTTGAGATGCAGCGCATATACTGGAACTGTTAGATTAAAAGCTGTTAGATATAATATTAAAATTATGGCTATATCACTGACAGCACTGATCTGTCAATAAAACTATGTGCATATCTCTTTATAAGCAGCTAACTGTATAGTTTATATATGAGAATTTTCTTTTTGATACTGCTGATGCAGCCATGGCAACCAAGGATTTTGTTTAAGGACAGCTGACTCTTATAACCCAGATGTATATTTAACTTGACAGGTGTAGGTACAGCAGACAGATATGACTGGTATCAAACAGTATTTTTAGGAGTTGCCATAAAACACTAGTATCCTAAAAAGGAAGAAATAAAGTATTTTTTTAAATATTTGAAGTGTGCTGAATATATGATTACTGAAAGTAATTCTGTAAATGTTCTGAGGTAAATGCGTTTAACAGATAACTGCATTTTTTGTGAAGCAGAACACTTGATTTATCTGGTATATGGACTCACATTTCTAAAGAGCAAACAGCTACATTGACAGACTCACCTGATCTGTTTGCTGTTCTGCTGTGGAACAACACAGCTGAGGAGGTTTACATTGTTAGATCAACTTAATGGAGAGTTGCAAGGTTATGCTGAAAGGGTAGTTGGCAAGAAGTTGTATATCCATTGAGAAGTCAGACCAACAAGAAGGTTTCAAGGGCTAGTGGAACTGATGATGTTTGCAGAAGTTGAATGCAAAAAAAAAAAAAAAAAAAAAAGCTAATGGACAGTGCAGTCTGGAAAAAAGAATCCTACTGAAGAATGTGATGACGAAAAAAATACCACTTTTGCAAAGATGATGCAGGGAAATATTGACCCAAGGATTTATTAAATTGCTAACAAATTAACTTAAGGGTCACACTTTGTTAATGTTATGCAGTATTTTGCGATGTCCTTACATTCATCACTGCAGTATTCATCAAATATAGGATTGCTGGCCATGGAAGCCTGACATCCGTCCAGTCTACCATTGCTTTAAGATACATTGAACATCACCCATATGCTCTTCGCGTAGCGTAGGGAAGAAAGATGATGTTCAGGCGTACCATCCTCCAAACTTCTTTGCTGCCAGTCTGAATGCTGTTTCCAACCATCTGTCTTTTTGCCTATGTCCGTTTTCTGACATTTTTACTATATTTTTTTATTCCAATGATTACTCCTGTTTGCTGAAGTCCTCACCATTGCAGATAAGAAACCAGTTGGGGTTTTGCTCATTTCTTGATTTTTTTGTGCTCTTTGGGGTTAATGTCATCCAGGAAGGGTAAATGCCAGTGTGGGTGACAGATTTCCCATAAAGACTGCCACGATAAGTGCCTTTTTTGCCTTGGAGCTTCTCACAACCATACGTCTTGTTCAATTTGTCAGGTGTTCACCCCAAAAAACCCTTCATAGTAGTTTTTCTTCCCTTTCATTGCATTTTGAGAACCAGTGTCAAGCTTCTTGCTAAAGATACAATTGAAGGAACTTCCCACCCTAAGGGTCAGCCATCAGGGATGAAGAAGGTGAAAAAGGTAAGACCAGAATCTTCCACTGTCCAGCCTCTTCCAGGTGTTTCTCCTAGGATTGTTACAAACCCAGAAGCTCACCTGGCTGTGTTGTCAAATTTCTCTGCAGAGACCAGGTTGGAGGCCGGCAAGGATCTGATGAGCAGCATGTCTGACGAGGCTTTGCAGGTGTCCATTTAGGATGTTCAGGGGGAGCCATGGTTGATTGTTTCTGAGGGGTCAAGGGGGGGGGGGGTCCCACAGATTCTTCTTAATGAAGAAGTTCATACTACCTTTGTCGAATGCCATCCTGAGTCAGACCCTTCTCAGTTTTCTAGTGTGGATGTTCCCTTAAAAATGAAACAGAAAACTAAACATGTTACTTCTGATGCTAGGGATCCACAAAGCGAGTGGTAGGCCTTTACTCAGGGATATCCATAAGAGGTATTATGAGTTACTGTAGATGGAATCTCCTAATCCTGTGGCCATTCCTCCTGTTTTGGCTGCTTTACTGGATGTTTTTTCCAATGTTTCTAAAGCACCTGATTCTCTGCCCTCTGCTCCAAGAAGCCTGGTTTTATAGGGTGCCTGAGGATCGTACCTTTTTATTTAAATATCCTACTGCTGACCCCTCGATGGTGTCTGTAGCCTCTGATATGCCATCTCAATTGCTTTCTTTGTCCAAGTTACTGCCTTCTAACAAGGACAGCAGAACCATGGACAGCTTGGGTAAGAAGGTTTGTACTTCTGCTACCCTAGCTTTTAAGGCAATTAATTATCAGAACCATATGTATAGGTATGTGTTGGCTCTTCTTTCTCAGGCTTGTCAGCTTTTTACTGATGTTCCAGATGCCAAGAGTTAATCTTCTGCTTGTTCCTTGCTAGAGACTTCCTCTCAAGTAGTTTGTCATTCTATCAAATGTAGTTATGATGCAGCAGATGCCTTTTTTATGGCTGCTGCTTTTGGTTCAGTTCTGAGGAGATATTCTTGGCTTAGGCTTCAACCTTTACCTGATGATATTAAGGCTAAGTTGATGGATGCTCCTTTGGATAATAAACTGTTGTTTGGAGAAGCAGCTGCTGGCTTGTTTAATTCTCTTTAGGACAAAGAGAAGGCCTTACATGAGCTTAAACATGTGTCTGTGCCTAAATTTCAGAGAAACTACCCTTCTAAGCCAGCATTTGTTCATAGGCAATCTCGTCATCCTGCTAAAGGTAAAAAGGGTGGTAAACGGGCTCCTACTGCTAAGGCCACTCAAACTTTAGGGATTCAGAAGCCTTCTTTTCCTGACTAACCAGGTGCTCTCTGACTATCCACCTGTTACCAGCCACATTTCTCTTTCTCTTCACCTTTCTCTTTCTCTTCCTATTTGACTTTGAATCACTCAGGATTCTTGGGTTCTGTCAGAGGTTCATAGGTGTGTACTAGGCTAATGGCCCTGGAGCCTTTACAAGCCTAGCCCATAGAAGTAGCCTGGCATCATGCTGTCCAATGTTAGTTCCCAGTACCTCTATCAAGTAGAGTCACTGGAGTGATCCCCAAGGTGAACTTTCTATTTCCCATCCACTCATCAAGATTTCTCTTGAAGAGGGCCGGTAAGGTGCTTTGCTTGACATGTATGGGATGTCTATCATTTAACAGGGGTGCTTCATGGTGTGGATATCCCATCCTCCTTTTATGGGCATTCCTTAGCCTCCTTAGGAACAACTTCCTTTTTTTTCCCCATAGGTTCTTCAAGATCTCTTGTCTCAGGGTACTTTTCAAGAGGTGCCTGTGTCCCAAAGGGGGAAGGAGTTTTATTCAAGAATGTTTCTAGTGCCAACAAAAGAGAGTACTTGGAGACTGACTCTACACCTCTCTCATCTAAACACTTTTCTGAAGGTGCCTTCCTTTCAGATGTTGTCCTTTCAGACTCTGTTTCCTTTCTTGCTCCCTCAGGCCTTTCTGGTATCTCTGGATCTCAAGAATGCTTATTTCCATATTCTGATCCATCCTCTTTTTAGGAAGTTTTTGCATTTCTCTGTTGTTTCCTAACATTTTCAGTTCTGTGCTATGCCCTTTGGTCTTTTTACTGTCTCAAGGGTGTTCACTAAATGCATTGCTCCTGTGATTGCTTTTTGCAGTCTTCAAGGGATCCAAATATTTCCTTACTTGGATGACCTGCTGATTCAGGTATCGTCTCTGGAGATCCTTTTTCAAAATCTTTGTTTTGCATTTCTCTTCTTCAGAGTCTGGGGCTCATGATAAACTGCAAAAAGTCTTCTCTGACTCCTTCTCAGGATCACGTCTTTCTGGGTTGCAGGATTCAGACAGTGCCAATACTGACATCCCTGCCTCCTCCAAAGGCCTTAACTCTCATTTCTTACTTTCAAACTCTTCTTCGCCTGGCCTCCATTACAGCCAGGGAGTTCCTGAGGGTTCTGGGTTTCATGGCTTCCACCATTCTGATGCTTCCTCTGGCCAAACATTGAGGATGTTCCAGCGGTTTCTGAAGTCAGTGTGACTTCAACATGCGCATCCCCTAGACTTTGCAGTTCCTATTCTCCCTCCTTGTCTCAAGAAGGACTTCTCTGGTGGATTCAGCAGACTTCTCTGGTGGATTCAGGTTTTCATACCCCTCTTCCCTCTCAGGATCTGTTCACAGATGCTTAAGATGTTGGATGGGAAGCAACTTTTGGCTACTTGAAGGTACAGGGAGTGTGGTCGCCTCCTCAGCAGAAAGAGCACATCAGCATCAAAGAGATGAGAGCTCTTATGCAGGCTCTTCAGGCCTTTCATCCTCTTTTCTCTCCAGGGCCTCTCAAGGTATTCAAAGACAATACCACAGTTATGTGGTATATCAACAATCAGGGGGAACAAGCTCTTACCTTCTTTGCTTGTTGATACTTCTGGTATGGGATCTGGCTGTCAAGTATCAAGTGACTCTTCAGGCAGTTTATATCCCTTCAGATCAGAACATTGTGGCAGACACTTTGAGCAGGTCCTTCACTCAATCCCACAGATGAATGCTTCACAGGGATATGTTTCTGGACATTGCTCACCAGTGGGGTACTCCTCAAGTAGATCTCTATGCCTCCCCTCTGAACAGACAACTTCTTCTGTTTTGTGCCAGAGTCCCAGGTCCTTTGGTATGGAAGGTGGATGCCATCTCATTTTCTTGGAAGGGGAGGTTTCTTTATGCATTCCCTCCCCTTCCTCTCATTCAGAGAGAGCCCTCTTCAAGGTTCAACAGGATGCTCCCAAAACCTTGTTGGTGACTCCCTTTTGACCGCAATAGCACTGGTTCCCTCTATTTCTGCATCTAGCCAAGTGCAATCATCACAAGTTACCTCACAGGGTGGATCTCCTCACACAAGACAAGGGGTCTTATCCATCCCCACCTGTCCACGCTTCAAATGACACTGTGGGTGATAGGATTTTTATTCCTCATAACACCTTTTTTCTGAGGATATGCTGCTGGTCCTGCAGGAGGCCAGGAAACCTACTACTAGGAAATCTTACTTATCTAAATGGAAGAGGTTTTCTGTTTGGTGTCTGTCATGTAACCTGTACCCACTTACTATGGCTGTTCCTTTGGTTCTCTCTTATTTGTATGAGTTACTCAATGCTGGTTTGGCCTATTCTTCTATTAAGGCCCACTTATCAGCTCTTTCTGGTTGTCTTCTTTTAACTCCTCCTTTAGCTTCTAGATTTGAGGCTAAGTAATTTCTTAAAGGCATCCTTAATATTAGACCTCCCAAGAAGCCGGTCCATCCTCCCTGGGATCTTAATTTTGTTCTGGACAAATTGACTCAGGCTCCTTTTGAGCCTGCTGTTTCAGCTTCCTTGCAACATTGTTCTTGGAAGACAGTTCTTTTGTTAGCTCTTAGTTCTGCCAGATGGCTTGTCCACCTTTTTTTGATATTCCATGAGGACAGGGTGTCCTTGCATACTAATCCTTCTTTTATGCCTAAGGTGCTTAATGAGTTGTCACTTAATCAGTCTATTCATTGGCCTTCTTTTTCCCCTCTCCACAGTCTGACAGTGAGAGGGTGCTGAATACTTTGAACATGCATAGACAGCTCAGATTTTATTTGGGTAAGACTAAAGATTTCAGAAAATCTGATCAATTGTTTGTTTCCTTTCATCCTAGTTATTTTATTACCAAGCAAAAAATTTCTACTTAGATTTCAAAGGCCATTTCTTTTTATTGCACTTTTCATGGCAAGAGCCTTCCTTCTTCTGTGAAGACACACACACACACACACACACACACACACACACACACACACACACACACACACACACACACACACTTTGAGATAAGAGTTTATACAACAACACAGGCACTCTTGAGGAAGGCTGGCACAGGCTCTACAGCTGTGCCCCTTTTACCCAGACTATATGGTAGAAATCACTGCCACCACCCAGCTAATATTCATCAGCTACTCAAAGGCCTTTAAAAGGGTGTCCATTTATTACTGTGCAATATTATTATCCAAATGGTAAGTGCAACCTTACAGTCAAGACTTATTTGGAGTGACTTGGTACAGTCTCCCTATATACATGCAATGTACTCTTAGAACCTAAATTATCTCTACACAAAACAGCCACAGTTGAAAGGTTTAAAAATATTTAATAATAAATAATAAGACTCTAGACATTTCGGCTCCGAATTTTAACATCAAAGACAGTCATGAAATTCTTGACTTAGCTTTCTTACAGAAGAATGCACTGCTGTTACATTTTTGCAGTTCAATATCCAATGCAGTCTTGTCACATTTAAGAGAACAATCCTGTGGCTTACATTAATATTTACAAATGACAGACTTATCTACAAAAATTCTATCTGGCTATACCTATCTTCACAGTAGGATTTGGTAGACTGGCTGGACGTCGGGCTTCCATAGCAGGGAACCCCATATGTGATGAATACTGCAGCAGTGAAGGCAAGGACATCAACGGTTAGGTAAGATTTTACAAAACTGTACTATTCATAGACACATTAGCTGCAGTGAGGGAAGCCCTCATTATAGGCTCATTTGCATGGTTGTGATTTGCAGTTAATTATCACAAAGTGCAGATCAGCACTTTCTGCTATAGTTAACCATGGGGCCATATCGTGTAAGCACAAACGCCCACCCCCAGTCACTATCATACACTCACAAGCATATATTAAATTACACACATGCGTAGACACCATATACCATATACCTGTCCCTGTTGTAAGAATGTTCACAATTTCTCCTTTTCCCTGCCCAGATAATTAATGGATGATAAATAAAATAAAGAAATGCATAAGCTGCAGTCAGCCCTTATTGCCAGACATTCGAGTTTCATGCTTCATATCCTTCGGTAAATGCATACTAGGGTAAACATTGTTTAGAAATTTGAGAGACATGTGTAACATTTCCTGTCCCTCTCCTTGTATGTCACAACATGTTGCAGGCATTGCATGATGCCCAAGATTTTCCTTATATAACAAAAAAAAAAATGCCTGCTACACTAATTTCTTAGCCAGTTAAATGGGCTATTGTAGGGTTATATTGTGTTAAGGATATATTTATTGTTTTTTTTTTACTTACTCTGTATATGTCATTTGTTTATTATACTCTCAAGCAAACTATGATATTCACTTTGTATGTAATATATTTATGTATTGCCTTTTTTCAGTAACTCTGTATATAATGTTATGTAACTTTTATGTTTTCCCAGGGATGAAACTAAAACTGGTCTAATGGGATCAGTGCTCTACACCAGTTCACAAATTCAAAATAAATAAAATAAATGCATGGTTTCAATCCCTTTTTCCCACTATGCTTTTTTCATGCACGCATGTCTTAAATACGTCCCTGGTGTCTGGGGGTGTCAAAGTGGTGTAGCATGTTGCACTCTCACCTTACAGCAAGAGGCCCTTCAGTTCGATTCCTGGCTTGGGTGTCTTCTGTGTGGAGTCTGCATGTCCTGCCTGCATTTGTGTGTGTTTCCTCTGGGTGATCCAGTTCCTGCCACATTCCAAAGACATGCAGTAGGTGGACTGAACACACTAAATTTGCAGTAGGTGTGAGAGTGCATTCATATATGTGGTATGCAGGAACAGCTGTGGCAGGAGCTAGCCATCCGGCAGTGTAAACATTGACTCCAGTTGATTGTCACTTGTGATTTGACACCCTGACTACATGTGCAAAAATAGGAAAAAGGGATTGCAAATAGATGAATGATTCTAGTGCTGGTGGTAGTGCAGAATACTAATATCCTCTGTGGGATGTGCGGGGTCCAGTTTTTGAAGCTGGTGCAGTGCCTTTTTATGGTATCCACCATATCCCTGGTGTCTAGTAGCTCCCAGCATCTTTTTTCTCAATATGTGCCTTTAAGGCATTCATATTTAGAATCCCTGGTGACTAGTGTTCCCTTACACCCCCAATCCAAGTAGTAGTTAAATGTCACTCAGATATGAGTTTTCTGTGGTGACTAGTGTTTTCCAAGGATAACTGTACCCCTAAAAGTTATAAGTACATGCAACATCCAGGTAGTAAATGAATCACGTTGGGGTAATAAGGATAGGCAGAATGAAGGAAGTAATGTTTGTCTCTAGGAGGTGCATAGCACTACAGGAGGAGATATGGCTTTCCAAATTTGCACACACCTTTTCAAGCTGTGTTCTCCGGTTTACCTTTATAATCTCGAATCACACTTGTGCGGGTATTCATATATTTGCATCAAAAAAATGAAACTGGAAACAGCGACAGTTGTTAATGTTCAGAAAGCAGCAAATCAAACAGCCGATTCACTGAGTTTCGAACATAAATGTCGACAACAAAATTAGATAAAGTGTAATGCAGAGGGGCAAGCCCCCTGCACCCCCATGTGGGGGGCTGCACCCCCCACACCCCCCTACTTTATTATTCTAACTCTGAGATCGCACTACAGTGGGGAAAGGAACCATTTCCAACTCCCCACTATAGTGCAATCTGCCCCAGAATGTCGAATGTGCAATGAGTGAATCTCACTGTACATTCGCTCATTGCATATTCGAACCTTCTTCTGTTCAACGTTTGCAAACCTTGCAAACTGTCTTTCGAACAATTGTCGGCCGCCTGTGTGCAATACGCACATGTAAAGGTAAACCGTGTTCTCCACCATGTTAGTAGCATAGGCAGCAGACAGGGAGGGGAGGAGTAATTTTAGGTTTGTACACAGCACTGCATGTAATGCTGCCTCACATATTATAAGTCAGAATCCAGAGAAGATACATATTTAAACAACAGTGTAAGCTGTGCCCCCCCATGTTTTACATACAGGTAGCACCCAGGGAGGGGAATGTGTCATTATAAGTTTAAACATAGCACAGCAGGCTTGGTCCTCATATCATAAATACAAGCAGCATGGAGGGGGGCTCATTCCAGGTTTGTGTACAGCAGTGAAAATTTAGCTCTCCACTTGCCGTGAAAGAGGTTTGGGTTTTTTTTGTCGTCCCTACCTGGCTTGTTGGAAATCTGGCAACCCTGTCCCCAAGAGAACATGAGACAGTAGGCATTATGGTAGGCATCAGCAGCAGGTTGGCCAGAGGGCATGTCAGTGGCAGTAAAAATACAGTGCCCAATGAGCAGTCCCTTTATAATTGGAGTGTGTGGACCACTAACCCCTTCACAGTGTCTAGGGAACATTACCTAAAATGCATACTGGAGAATAAATGTGACTACAGTAGCCTGCAGGATTTCCTTCATGCTGTAGCACACTTCTACATGTTTTAGTTATATAAGTATATACTATACACTGAGCACAACACTCATTACTTCTTCTGTCTCCATGCATTTGGCTATTAAAGCTGTGAGCATGGCAGTGTGTGCTTCTCTTTTCCCACAGGGAATTTGCAAACAGCCATATTTCTCTACAGCTGAATGTCACTTCAGCCATGTGTCACCAGTCAAATGTACCACAGGGAAATGTATCGCTGTCTAGGTGCCTGAACCCCCTCACAGGTTTGTTCACAACAACTCAGCCTCTGTCTCCCATGTTTTAAGTACAGGTAGCTTTTTGGGTTTGTCATTCAAGGTTTACATACACACCAGTGCAAGCTTCCTCCACATGTTATAAGTGTATACAGGCAATGTTGAGAGAGTGTAATTCCATCTACACATGTTATAAATGTATACAGGCAATGCTGAGAGAGTGTAATTCCATCTACACATGTTATAAGTGTATACAGGCAATGTTGAGGGAGTGGAATTCCAGCTACACATTATAAGTGTATACAGGCAATGTTGAGGGAGTGTAATTCCAGCTACACATGTTAGAAGTGTATACAGGCAATGCTGAGTGAGTGTAATTCAGGTTCCTGTCAGAAGAACGAAGACACATTATGTGGAATGTGTCTTCGTCAAACTGTAAATGTCAAAAACGCAAAATGACAAAGCGGCTTTTAAGCAAATTCTTTCCCTGGGAAAGAAGTCACTTGACCGCTTCTGTCACTTTGCCGTTTTCGGCACTGTAGTACGATCTCGAAGTTGGTATATTTAAGTGGGGAGGGGTGGGGGCACAGCCCCCCAGTTAAAATAGTGTTTAGTGTGTTTTTTTTGTTTTTGTTTTTTTTTTTGGGGAACAGCAAATGTTTTTCCCTGGGAAAAAATTTGCTGTTCTAGCTGTTCGCTCTTTTTTGTTTTCATTATTTTGTTGTTGATATAACAGCGCTCGATCTTTTGATCATTCACTGTTATAATATAGATCTTGTAATTCCAGGTTTGTACACAGTAGTACTGATGGGCCCTCTACATATTATAGGTACAAGCAGCTGTCTGCAGAGTGGTTGTCATTACAAGCAATGCACAGTAGTCTATGTTATCTGTCAAGGGGGAGGGGGTTGCATCCAGGGAGGCATCCTGTCATTTCCAGTTGTACCATCTGCATAGTTCTGCTTCAACAGATATAACATGCAGGCAGACCTCTCAGCTGCCCCTATTTTGTAGGGGCACCCATTGATGTTTCTCAACGTTTTACTCCATTCCTCTGAAAATTGGAAATCATTTTGAGAATTTCTAAGATAATTATGCCAATGTTTAAAATGTATCCCTAACTGGGGGCCTTTTCCTTAGCTATTTTTCACTTATTAAAGGTGAACAGTGAGTGCCCTGGGAAGTATGAGAACTATGTATATGGAACAGAGCAAAACAAAGCTGTCCATTCCTGCCCCAAAGTGGCATAAGAAGTGATTAGTAGGGAGTCCACTCAACAGATAAGGTGCCACAACTGCTTTCTGTGAGAGACACTAGCATCTGTGCATGGTATCTGATCCCCAGACTGAATTAAATGTAAACAACACTCCTAGACTGATACTTCCTTAACTGTCTGTGGTCATATGCTTCATTGACTATCATAGATACATTGTTGCAGCATAACTGTATGAGGCCATTGGAGAGTGGGGTTACACCTGTGTACTATAGGTGCACAACAGGGATGTACTATTCTGCCTTTTTCATGCACATACCTGTATTCATTTCATTCTCCACTAATGTATAAATGCTTTTAGTGCATAAACATCATGGCGGCATATGGCTGGATGATTCACACATGTCACTTCTGCTATTTGAAATGCATATACATTTCATCAGGATGATCAGGTCTTTGATAGGAAATAGACAAGCTGTGTGCACACCACACTTACAGACTTACACACAGATGTGCATAATATATAATGTGGCACAGAAACTGCTAAGCCATTAATTGAGCTGCAGAAGCCCACTGCTGAGGAAGGTGTGTGAACAGGCAGACGAGGCACTTCTGTAGCAATTAATAAGCAGCATCTTCTGGGTAACTACAGCAGAGCTAGTAAGGGAGATGGCTAGAAAGGTGCTTGGTATGACATCTGGACAGAGGAAGGATGACAAGGAGACATGGTGGTGGAATGAGGAAGTACAGGAGAGTATACAGAGAAAGAGGCTGGCAAAGAAGAAGTGAGATTGTCAGAGAGATGAAGAAAGTAGACAGGAGAATATGGAGATGAGGTGCATGGCAAAAAGAGAGGTGGTGAAGGCTAAGGATAGGGCATAAGAAGAGTTGTATGAAAGGTTGGACACTATGGAGGGAGAAAAGGACCTGTACCGATTGGCTAGACACCAGGACCGAGCTAGGAAAGATGTGCAGCAGGTAAAGGTGATAAAGGATAATGAGGGAAACATACTCACAAGTGAGCAGAGTGTGTTGAGCAGATGGAAAAAGTACTTTGAGGGGGCTGATGAATGAAGAGTATGAGAGGGAGAGAAGGTTGGATGATGTGAGGATAGTGAATCATGAAGTGCAATGGATTAGCAAGGAGGAAGTAAGCATAGCTATGAAGAGGATGAAGAATGGAAAGGCTGTTGGTCCAGATGACATACCTGTGGAAGCATGGAGGTGTTTAGGTGAAATGGCAGTGGAGTTTTTAACCAGATTGTTTAATGAGATCTTGGAAAGTGAGAGGATGCCTGAGGAATGGAGAAAAAGTGTTTTGGTACTGATTTTTAAGAATAAAGGTGATGTGCAGAGCTGTAGTAACTACAGAGGGATTAAATTGATCAGTCACAGCATGAAGTTATAGGAAAGAGTAAGGGAAGCTAGGTTAAGAAGGGACATGATGATTAGTGATCAGCAGTATGGTTTCATGCCGGGAAAGAGCACTACAGATACAATGTTTGCTCTGAGAGTGTTGATGGAGAAGTACAGATAAGGTCAGAAGGAGTTGCACTGTGTTTTTATAAACTTAGAGAAAGCATATGACAGGGTGCCTAGAGAGGAGTTGTGGCATTGTATGAGGATGTCGGGAGTGTCAGAGAAGTATGTAAGAGTGGTGCAGGATATGTACGAGGGTAGTGTGACAGCAGTGTGGTCTGCGGTGGGAGTGATGGATGCGTTTAAGGTGGAGGTGGGATTACATCAAGGATCAGCTCTGAGCCCTTTCTTATTTGCAATTGTGATGGACAGGTTGACAGATGAGATCAGACAGGAGTCCCCGTGGACTATGATGTTTGCAGATGACATTGTGATCTGTAGTGAGAGTAGGGAACATGTGGAGGAGACCCTGGAGAGATGGAGATATGCTCTAGAGAGAAGAGGAATGAAGGTCAGCAGGACTAAGACAGAATATATGTGTGTGAATGAGAGGGAGGATAGAGAAATGGTGAGGATGCAAGGAGTAGAGGTGGCGAAGGTGGATGAGTTTAAATACTTGGGATTAATAGTTCAGAGTAATGGTGAGTGTGGAAGTGAGGTGAAGAAGAGAGTACAGGCAGGATGGAGTGGGTGGAGAAGAGTGTCAGGAGTGATTTGTGATGGACGAGTACCAGTAAGAGTGAAAGGGAAGGTCTACAAGAGGGTAGTGAGACCAGCTATGTTATATGGGTTGGAGACAGTGGCATTGACAAAAAGGCAGGAGTTAGAGCTGGATGTGGCAGAGTTAAAGAAGATTTGCACTGGGTGTGACAAGGGTAGACAGGATCAGGAGTAAGTATATTAGAGGGTCAGCCCAGGTTGGAAGGTTTGGTGACAAAGCCAGAGAGGCAAGATTACATTGGTTTGGACATGTGCTGAGGAGGGATGCAGAGGATATTGGGAAAAAGATGCTAAGGATGAAGCTACCAGGTAACAGGAAAAGAGAAAGGCCTAAGATAAGGTTTATGGATGTGGTGAGAGAGGACATGCAGGTGGTTGGTGTGACAGAGCAAGATGCAGAGGACAGGAAGAAATGGAAACAGATGATCCACTGTGGCGACCCCAAATGGGAGCAGCAGAAAGAAGAAGAAAAAGAAATATGCTAGCTTAATTAGGGGAGCTCAGGATTAGGTCCTATGAGTGGGTTAGTTGACACTGCTGCTTTTATAGCACTGATACCTATTTAATGTTTAATTCTGCTGATACTCATAACTTAAAAATGTAATGCTTTATTTTAATTCTGCTGATACTTAAAGAAGATGATGATCTTCCTCTAGTGAGTGAGATATCAATGTTACTGACCCTTGAGGATGTAGACCCCTGACATCTAGACTTAGAGAGGATTATCCAGAGGAGCTTTGAAGCAATTTGCAAATACAGTCAGGAGATTATGCTTGAAGTTTGAAATCTAGAAGGTATCCCTAAGATCTGAAAGGAAAATTAGCTATTTGGTGTTAACTCTGCTTGTGTTAAGGAAAGATGAATTGGAGTTATTCTACACACATCACAGACAGTAAAAACTCTTTCATATTGTAAGTAGTGTTGCTTTTACTAACCAAAATTAGGGAGAATCCTTGTATTAGAAATGCTGTACCTGAGTTTACTGAACAAAACCCACTGAGCTTTGAAATTATAGCCTGTGTGCAGACCTGTATTTCATATAAGCAATTACTGAAACAGACTTTGACAATATTTTTTCATATTACTCCCCATTTTGGAAAGAAGGCACTGTTTTCCATTAATTCCCATTAAATAAAGCTTATCTTGCACTGATAACTGATTTTCAAAGTCAGCTTTTGTTACAGAAGACACGAAGAAATGTTACATTGGTGGAGACCATTGACAGAACATTTTGTTTTTATAAGTGTGACTTTCTAGGCTACTTGACCTACCTGAATTTGATTTTTTTTTCCAACACCTAAAACAAATGCATGCCTTCAAAGTAACAGCTACCTCTGAATATGGCTGGGAAACCCCGATGAGCATGCGGAGTTGAGAAAATTGGAAAACTGTTACACCCTTGATTGATTGATTTAAGGAACTGTTAAAACCCTTGCAGTCATATGAGGATTTGTTCTGAAAGCATTATCCTTGTGCCAGTGAGAAGAGTTGTCTTGAAGAAAGTCTAGCTTATTATTTCCTGTTTGTGAACGTTTCCTTTGAAGCAAGCCAAAACATGTATGCACTAAATTACAGTTGCTAAGTTCTGTGCAAATTGAAAGAAAAAGTCATTGAAGCCTTAGTGAATTCTAATAAGAATTTAATGAGCTTAACTACAGCTGTTCAGGAGAAATGTTCAGCCACTAACATCTGCTTGGCCTGCAAAAACAGATATCCACAACAATGAACCAACCTCCCTAATGTGTATCCCAAATGCAAATGACCCTCTGCAGAAACTGGCAAAGCAAGACAATGTAGAGGCAAATATTGTCCTTTCTTTTAACCAGGACTGGCCAAAGGCATCCATAGACATGAATAATCCTGATGCACATGACTACCAGAATCTGAACCAATAAATTTTGGATAGTGTTTGACCTTCACAAAAATACATAATTCTTTAAAGAGAACCTCAGTTACTAACTGAGTTTACAAATCATATATGCATAGTCCAAGGGCTAATAATGCTTCACCGAAGTGTGTCTCTGACTGCAAAAGAATAAAATATATTATCTACTGAGTTTGTTTTGGATGTTCTACAAAAACACATATAGCCAAGTACTGCCCAGTTGGTGACAGTAACACTGTGACATTTAGAAATGGTTAATGTTGACCAACAAACTGTATCTGAAAACATGCTTCTGGAATTTGGTAACACAAATAAACTAAAGAATGAACCTGGATGTCACTGTTCAGCGAAACAATACAGCCACAGAGAGAAAAATAAAGCTGGGGAAAAAAATGTATCAGGAGTCTAAGTAATGAAGTGGATTGGTTTGTGACAGCCCACATCTGAGGAAGTGCTAGAAACGAAAACAAAGTGTTGAATATGTTTATGTGTTTTATTGTTTTGTGGCTTTTACTATTAAATGGAAGTCTGCCTACATTTCTCTCCATGGCTTTATTGTTTCGCTGAATAGTGGCATTCAGGTTCATTCCTTGGTTTATTTGTGCATTTTTTTCTTGTTTGCCTGCTGTTTGGATTTAATGTGGTAACACAGATATTTTACAATTTAGAACTGTAGAATCTGTGTTTTTACTGTGCATTTATTAAATTTATGAAATGTAATGTAGTGGCAAAGATAGAAAAAGGACTGTAATGATTATCAGACTGGTGGAGCATGATTACATTAGTCAGATCACAACATATGTGTAAGCATATAACAATTAGCAAACATAACATTAAAGTAGTGGTGTTTATGGAAACCAAAAGAAATGCCAAATAACACATATCAAAATATAGACTATGTTAGGCAAAGTGTTATACACACTAACTCTAGTGCCTGACTTCATAAGTGATGAGATAATTGGCCAAGACGTCCCCAGTAAAAAGCTATGGAAGTTATAAGGGTGGGGAAGTTCAACATGATACAGTGCCAGAAATACATCATTCCAGTAAAAGAAAGCCATAGGATTAGATGGCACAAAGAGAACAAAGATGTGACACTGGGTAAAAGGATTATACAAATCTGACACTCTTACCAAAAGATACCAGTTTGTTTGTTTATGCCTTTCGGCTTTTCCCAGTTAGGGGTCGCCACAGTGGAACTCCAGTCCACTAATGATTGGCAGTTGATTTTTACGTACCGGCTTGCCAGGCCTGATGCACAACCTTGAACGAAGGTACGCCCATTCATGCATGTCTCCACGCAGAAGACGCTCTAGCTGAGAATCGAACCGGACAGCGCCTTACTGTGAAGCGACAAAGCTACCGTAGCACCACCACTGAAATACCAGTAATTAAAGTAATAAATATCTGTGGGGAGATTGACAGGGAGGGCAATTCTTACCAGAAGACTCCAGCAGTTCTTCTTTCATCTTTTCACAGTTAGGGGTCACCACAGTGGATCACCTGTCCACTCATAATTGGCAGAGAAGTTTTTACGGTGTTGAGTTGCCAGCCCAACGCTCAACCTTCCACAGAAGGCACACACATGCACACTCTCACAGTCTCACACCTAGGGCCAATTTAGAGGGTCCAATCCACCTACAGCATGTCTTTGGGATATGGCAGGAAACCGGAGCACTCAGAGGAAACCCATGCGACCACAGGGAGGACATGCAGACTCTGCACAGAAGGCACCCCAGCTGAGGATTAAACAGAACCTCTTGCTGTGAGGCGGCAATGCTAACAGCTGCACTACCGTGGCTACCCCAGAAGACTCCAGCAGTTAAAGTAATAAAAGAGATCAGAGTATAAACTGACAGAGAACACCCCACAGTTAAGAATGCACTAAGGAACATTGGTGTAGAAATTCAAACTGAAGAACAATGGAAAATGAAACTTAAATATAGTCTTAAGCTTCTCTTTCTGTTACATCAAAGCAGAGAGTAATAAGAACAACAACCAGGAATTTACAAATAAAGCAAATCAAATTATTACTGAAGAAGAGAAAGAGAAACTACCAGTACCCTTTGTGGAGGAAAATTATTTTTGTGCGTTGGCTTTTTAGGAGGCTATAGTAGGTGAGGGGAGAGGGGTGCCTGTACCAGTGTTTATAAGAAACCAGTCTATAGCCTCCACTTCACCCCATAATACTGATTAAAGTGTATTGTCACACTTTTGTTGTGAAATGTAAATAACCAGTCCATAGTGAAGGGAGTAATCTCCTTATCATATGTTATCTCAAATTATTGTGTCTGAGGCATGTAGTGCGTATTTTCACAATTACTTTCACTCATAAGTAACACCCCTTGAAATTTTCTTGAAACTGAAAATGCCTAACATAACAACATGAAATACTATACCCACAATCCCTCACTTCCTACAATAGTGCATAAGCTACCATTTTTTGAATAAAGAAGTCTTGTATCCTAGTAAGACAATTTGTCAGCTATTTCTCACAGGTGTAACACCCACCATTGAAAACTGAATGCATTTGATGCACTGTTAGAGAAACCATAATGCAAATAAGTAGCTGTTCCTCTAAACAAGTATGGTGTTTTTGATTACCCAGGATGCTTTACATTATGTATGTAAATTACCAATATCCTGATATCATTTTGCGGGTGTGGTCATTAGGAAAATAGAGTCAGCAGCAAAAGTAAAATATCAAAAAAGTGGCACAATCTTTTTTTTTTGTTTGTTTTCAAACCACTTGCTGGTTAAACATATGGAGTAGATCCAGAAAGAAAATTAACTATAAAACACAAGTGTATGAAAGTGTCACAATATACTTTAAAATAATGCTGATTTGGCTGATGTCCAGATGAGTTACAACAATTTCAAGAAGGCTCTGTGGGAAGATGATACATGAATTAGAGTCGGAAAGAATATAGCAGGTATATATGGGTAAACCAAAGGAAAAGAACAGCCCCACTTCATACCCACACTTTGAACTAAAGAATAACCTGTTCTACAAGGTAATTAAAGAACAACAACAGATACCAAGACATTTCTTACTTACAAGGCCTTTTACAACATGTGTCATTGCACCTGAAGTTAAGGCAGTACCAGGCAGCATTTTGGGTGGTTATTTGGGAATGGAAGACAAACATTATGATTTTTGTTAGAATTTACTGACCTGGAGTTATTAAAGACAAGTGGGAATTTTTGTGCAGCTTACCCAGAATGTCAAAGAACAGCAGCCATCTCAGAACTCAAAACATCTTTGATGCCTTTCCCATTACGGATGTCATAGCTGAACAGATAAAAATGGCTGTTGAAGGTCCACTTGTAAAACAGAGAAAGGGCTGTCAGCATACCCTAATAATTATTGATTCTACAACAAAGTTTCCTGTGGCATTACCTCACCACTCTTGAGAAGCCTCCCTTATTATACATCTTCTCTGGTACATTTTAAACTGTTTAGCAATATGGTAGACTTGTGGTACCTTCTTTTACCTTGCAGTTCAGTTTACCTTAATATAAATTACCTTATTAGCAGTAACTAGCCAGCTGTTTAAATTACTGAGGTAGCACTGCACTAAGTACACTTTTGTGTTTTTTACATTAAGAGGGCCGAGTCTAGTAGCAGTAGGTGATAGCCTGGTCTATCCTAGTTGGGAAAAATAGGAAGGTCTGTCAGTGTAGTCATATATTACTGAGCTCATTCCCAAAGAGCTCAGCAAAGATTGGCAGCCTCGCCTGTGAATCCAAGGTGTTTTTACTGCATCCAGAGCCATCCAGGCTGAGAAATGGACCTTTACTATATTTGTTGCACTTGTGCTTGCTAATTTAAAGGATTTCCACTGTTTTACTATTTTTCTGAAGCATTTAAGCAACTGTTTACCTGAAAAAATGATTCTTCTTCTTGTCTGTTTATTGGTTTACTGATTTGACTTAATTTAAATCATCTTTCAGAAGGGTGATGTAGCTAGGAACTTAACTATTTGGTGTTTTTCTGCACTTGTGAGTTACTTTTGCTGTGCTTTTACATTAAGAATTTCCAAGGTCATCAATCTTGTGTCAGAAAGTGTTTGCCTGATTACTCTGACATGGAAAGCACTCCATGAAGCTCAGGGGGTAGTTGTCTAGTTGTCATAGGGCATAGGAGTTAGTTTTCTGCCTTTTTTCCTGTGGCTATAAAGTAGTTGCATTTGCACGACTCTTTGCTCATTCCCACAGAGTTCAGCAATGCTTGCTGACCTTGCCTGTGAATCCAAGATGTTTTTACTGCATCCAGAGCCATCCATACTGAGATAGAGATCTTAACTGCATTTTTTTCACTTGCACTTGCCAACTTAAAGGATCACTACTGTTTTACCATAGTTTCAAAGCTTTAAGGAACTGTTTACATGCAAAATTGCTCTTCTTGTCTGTTTGTTGGTTTACTGATCTTCCTTGATTTAAATCATCATATAGAAGCACAATCTAGCTAGGGACTTAGCTGTTTGGTGTTTGTCTGTGCTAAATAATTAAATATTTCAGCTTATTCCCCAACAATATAGCTATGGATTTTGTGGCCCTTCCTTTGTCTGTGATTAAATGATGGTTATGAAAATCATTATGTATCTTAGGCTGTCCAAACCGAACAATTATATTAATTCCACTGTAAATATTCATACAGATCATAATAAATGAATTCATTGAGAAACAGCTCACATAAGCACTATGGAAGGATTTATTTAAATGAGCAACATCAGGACATGCAATTTCTTTATATGTAATGAATTAATGTAACATTCTTAAGGCTGAGACCTGTGACTCCATAATATATCCCCTGTAGGTCTGTGAAAAGTGCCTGTAGCTAGTATATGTAATGCTACACATATCTTGATTTTCACTGGGATGGGTTTTCCCTGATTTCCATGGGACATCAGGTGAAGCCTGCAGAGGTTGCATATTTCCTTTGGGGTATCCCTGTCTGTCCTGTATTACTCACCAATTTCTGTATCATGAGATCCATGATAAGTCAAATGTTGTCTTAACACTCTTCTCCTTCTAGACCAAGGTCTGGCAACAGCAGTAACACCTTATATAAAAGTCCACTGCACAGAGAGATTAATGGTAACAGCAGCAACCCCTAGCATTTTTCTAAGTCTGTTCACGGCTGAATTCCAAAGGGAATTGAAGGTGAAGCCAAAAGGGAGCACCATATGTACATCCTACTTTATATGCTCCTGAATAGCTCCTCCATGCTGAATTGCTTAATTAGCACTTATTTCACATTATTGTTGCCCTCATTAGCATATTCTGCTGCTTACACTTGTTTTGAGGATGGGGACGGAGTGCAGAGTTATTTAATGAATATAAATCAGAAGCACAAAGTATATATGCATTCATAATGCTGACCAGTGATCAGTGAACTCATAGTATGTCAGCACTGCTTTATAACATCTACGAGAATAAATAGTCTGTTTCTTCCACAACCCAATAAAACAATTAGCATAACTGGGAATCCTTGTAGCCCTCATAGCAGTGACAGTCAACTGTTTAAAAATTTTGTAAAATGTAAATAGTTATTTTATTTTGATTTATTAGCCATTGCTGGGCATTTAAACTTGTTTCATGCTCAGTGTAGGCAATAGAGAGAAATAAAGCAGAAGCAGTCATTCCTAACAATGCAAATGTGATGGTTAATTGCTATCTAGAAAGCAAAATATTACTGCTATTATCATGAACATCAATAACAAGAAAATATTTTAACTTTGTAGTATCACTTATTTGCAATATTTACAACTGCACAGAGAAAAGATACATAGTATTTTAGATTCCATTTGTTAAATATTAGAGATCAAAAACGTTTTTCTTTTTTTTTTGGTTGGGGGTGCCTGACTTATTGTTTCTCCTATTTTTTAAGTTTTAAGTTTTAAGTAGAAGTCGGTGTAGGGAGCTGACTGCCTTGATATTGAATAGCACAGCTGTACAGAGTTGTAGGCTAAGAAACTAAATGCTATGGTCTGAGTAGTGCAGTTTGTTTCAAAGGATTGTAATGGATGTAATTGTAAGCCAGGAAACTGGGAATGTACCTGGAGCTCCTTAATGTAGGTGACTTCAGCTAGGAAGGGGTTTAAGAAGTTTACATACAGTGTTATATACCCAGGTATCAGTGCAGACCATTGTTTAATGGATAGCCTTAGCAAAAGTATTGAACAGTGCTGTTCTCTTATTGGTGCAATGGTGAAAACTCGCTTATATTACTTGAGGTGGTTATAGGGAACCTTTTCTGAAGCTGTTGATATTATGGGGATACTATATTCCAGTTAGGCAAGCTATATTCCTTTCCCAATCACTATTGTCTTTTCTAGGGTGAGGAATGAGCACAATTTCTTTTGCTAAGAATAGGAGCTTATTTATCTTTGACTTAGTAATCCCTGTGTCATGCAGGAAGATTCATTGCTGGTTCGTTTGGATCCCCATGCAGCAAAAGTGTTTATTTGCTGCCGGTGAGTCTTGCTTGTTGTAAGCCATGTGCCAATCTTATGGAAATATGTGAGAAATAATTCTGTAGTATTAACTCTAATAATAAGCAGATGGTATTTATATATTTATTTTCAAGCCTCATGCAATGACACAAAAACGCTGTCAGTATTTCATCCATCCATACCCAACAGGATGCATTTGTCTAGGACTTCAATGTAAATAGCTATAAAGAAATAATTACCCAGTGTAATGTGGGTGTCTCTAATATTATTATTTATTTAATTTATGAAGAAAATTCACTTGTGACTAATATATATGAGTTAGTTTTCCTTTACTTTTGTATCAAGAATTTCCAGGGTCATCCATCTTGTGCCAAAAAGGTGTTTTCCCAGTTTCCCTGAGAAGAGAAGCACTCCAGGGAACTCAAACTATAATTGTTTATTGGCCAGAGGGTAAAGTAGTTAGTTTTCAACTTTCTTCCAGTTGCTATAAAATAGGTGAATTTGCGCAGAGCTAATCACCATGTAGTGGCAGTTAGCAGTGCCCTGAATAGTAGCAAATACTTAAATTGTACAATTTACTTAAAGCTAGTACTTAGGTAACACAGTAAGGCTTTGTATGGAGCTAAACTTGGGTAACTAGCTTAGTGAGTTGAATAGCACTAATAACAAATCATAGCACTACCTAACAGCTACCCTTAGTCCTAGACACCCCACAGGTGACCCCCTCTAAAACCAAGTCCCCAAACCCTAACAGACTAACCCTAATACTAATCTTCACAATATGGGCATGCACTTTCTTAATGTCTCTGTGGCTAGCTTGGTAGATATGAGCATACTGAAGCAATATAGCAACTGTCTTATGTACTCTGAAAACCTTACAATCCTTAAAGAAATTTATACAGTATGTGAGAGATGTAAATGCATAACTTCCTTGGAGGCTAACATAGCGCATACTAAAAAGGTTATCAAGAACACACACTCTGCATCCCTCACAGACCTTCTTACTCTGAGGCACTTAAAATAAACTTTCCAAACCTCAAAGACCTCATGAGGCAACTAACAGCATCCTAACACTGCACATAAGCCTACATCTAGTAGTCCCTAAAAAACAAAGCCCAGAAGGCAAGCAAACACTTTACTGAAAACGTTTCTGATATGATATTATATTATATGACACAAATGATGCCCCTCACACCAGGCTGGACAAGGAAAACATAATAGTTAGTTGCCTGTCTGGAATGTGGATCTGTAATAAAACACACAAACTGAAGTCACTCCACCACAAGTACCAATATGATTATGTAATAGTCCGTGTGGGTGTGAATGACCTGAGATGTACCTCAATAGAATATATGAAAAGAGACATTATGGATATGTCTGAATATGTGTCTCAAACAGGTACATGACTTGCATTGAGCAGCATTCTACCTTTACCTAGGATGATGCCACAGTATGAGCAGAAATTGATTTTAGCAATTGACTATTTTCTGGTGTCACTCCAAGGGGATCCAATACCAATCAGCATGGGAGAACATGGTTAGTAGACAACATTCCTTTGTCAAGGATGGTCTGTATGTCTCCCCCCTGGGCTTTCAGATATTGGCTAAAACTTTTTCCACCCCATAGAGCCTGTTTTAGGTAATGTCAAAATAACAAAATGACAAAACTACCAACATAGCAAAAAAAGAAAAAAACTCAAAGCAATCTTATGTCTTAAGGTGTTACAGCTCAATGCTAGGAGCCTAAACAAGAAACACCACACCCTACAAGCTCTCCTCATTCTGGAGAATGTAAACATCTGTGCTTTTACTGAGACTCGGTTTAAAGCTGCAGAAAGTACTCCAGCAGTGCAATGCTACAGTGCTTTCCACCTTTAGACCAATAAAAAAAAAAAAACCAGGAACTAAAGGCGGAGTTGTCTCGTTCTACATTAGCAACAAATACAACTCTAAGTTAGTTACAAATGGTGATTCCCTAGAGATCACCCACATCCAGGTCTCCAAAGACAAGGATCTGTACCATGTCCTGGCCAGCTACAGGTGCCCCCCTATGACCAATTAGCTCACAATTAATACCTGGACCTACTAGAAGTGCTCAACGTCCATCCAAACACCCTTTTCATTGAAGACTTTAACTGCCCATCTGTAGACTGGGAAACATGCATCTAACTCACAAGCACAGTGTTTTTTGGACTTTATCAACACAAACAGCCTGGACCAGTTAATGCATACTCCAACCAGGTGGTTGGTGAGGTTGTATCACAAAGCTGTCTGCCTCAAAATAAAAATCAACCCAGAAAACCAAACTAAAAAAGCAACAGTTAGG
Source organism: Protopterus annectens (assembly GCF_019279795.1). Taxonomy (NCBI): domain Eukaryota; kingdom Metazoa; phylum Chordata; order Ceratodontiformes; family Protopteridae; genus Protopterus; species Protopterus annectens. The sequence continues at coordinate 575,988,491 of NC_056734.1, read as the reverse complement.
AACTACTCTAAAGCTAACTACATCATGTTAAGTGACAGTTTGTCAAAATTAAATGCTCACACAAACTCCAAGAGCACAGCTAGCTACCTATACAAAAAAATTCACAAAAACTCTGTACAAACATGTAAATAGCTGCATTAAGGCTGCCATATTTACCAGAAGCAAACCCAGATCTAAAACCAAACACACTGTGGAATGCTAACCTTAACAATGTATATAACAATAGAAAAAAAAGTTGTGACCAAAATCAGAAAAAGCAACTCTTACAGAGACAAGAGCCCTCTGATTCAACTACACAAAATATTACAAGGTCTAATAAGTTCCAGAAAGGCCAGTTATGAAGTCAGGATTGGCTCTCATTCTAAGGATAATCACAAGGCCTTCTTCAGCGGTGTCAGGAATCTTAAAGGTTACACATAGCAGTGTGCAGAACCAATGGTAAATGGCACAACCTTCACTGACCACAGTAACATAGCCCAACTTCTACCTGATAAATTTAGTTCTAACTTCACCCCAACTCACCTCTCACCACTTATGAAATTGTTTCTAGCATATCCCCCCAACTATCAACAGGCAGCAAGTCCTGGTTGTGCTCACTAAGGCCAGAAATACTGCTTCAGTGGGCCCCGACAAAATCCCCAGTTGTCTCCTTAATAGCATCAAACATAACCTAGCAGGACCACTAGAGGGACTCTTCAACTACAACCTCAAAATAGGTTATTTAGTGAGTGAATATAGGGCTGCAACAGTCACCCCTCTCCACAAGGGTGGACATCAGATGACCCCAGGAACTTCACACCCATCCATTTGACATGTCTAATATGCAAAGCCATGGAACAAATTATCATGGATCAGCAAGGAGATTTTCAATCTTCAGACACTGGACCAGTCACAGTTTGGCGTTGTCAAGGGAAGTTCTTACCTACTCATCCTGGTAGATTACTTCAAGAGGGTCACCAAGGCTATGGATGAGGGAATAATGGTGCTTACCATGTACCTTGACCTGGCCAAGGTGTTCAGTATAATACCCCCTTTGGTATTGTTGACAAAGTCTCAGTACTAGGCATAACCCCCTACATAACTAACTGCATTGCTGGCTAGCTCACAAATAAAACCCAAGAAGTGAGAACTGGTGAGACCACTTCCACAAATAGACAGGTCATCATTAGAGTACCCCAGGGTTCTGTGTTGGGCCTGCTTCTTGTTTGGCATCTACTTCCCTTAAAGCAAGGCTAATGTTGAAGGCCTCTGGCTCACCAAGTTCACAGATGACTGTAAATTGGGAGCTATCATAGATTCCCCCCACTACACCAAAATCCTACAAGAGGGTCTGACACAAACACATGATTGATGCCAGAGCTAAGGATTAAAATGCAAAGAGAAGAAATGCATCATAGTGCCCTTTCAGAAGTCATCTGCTCAAGCTAATTACCCCACTGATAAACACCTCTAAGTGCTAATCTAGTAGTTAGCAATTTGGGAACATATGCAGCAGTAATTTAGCCTTTGACCACGACATAGCGCAGATAAGAAAATCATTCTATGTCATCTAACTCATAAGCAAGGGTATGGCATCCAGGTCCAAGGAAGTAATAGTACCACTCTACTCAGCCTTTATCAGACCCATGATCAAATACAATGCACCCTTTAGCATGCACCTAAACATGCACTTGCAACAATTAGAACACCCACATAGGTTTCTCACCAGGATAATCCAGGGTATGAATACCCTGTCCTACACAGACTGCCTTAAGGCCCTATCTCTTTACTCAGTCTCCTACAGGTTACTGAGAGGTGGTCTTTGCCTGGCATATAAGGCATCCTCAGACCCAGCTCTGATGGACCTGTTGCACATCCACAAAACAAACCACAAAAGGAGCACTACATTCAAAGACCTGAACTTTGCCTGCAACATGAATAAAATATGCTGGAGAGACCAATATGTGTCTCAAAGGATCCCAGCACTATGAAACAGGCTTCTCATTCATGTGAAGTGGAGCTCATCCCTGATCCTTCTCAAGCAAAACCTTGATTATTTGATGGATAATCTTAAAATCACCTCCTGACTGACCCCATGTCTCTGAAGGATAACACCTGACAGTAAGTTAACTAGTCCAAATTAACATACCCCCCCCCCCACAATAACAAACTAAGGTACCCAACACAACTCTTTGCTATCTGTTTACATACATATCCCTATCATATAGATGTCCAATGTACTCAAGGACAAAACTGGGCTGGGTTGCACAGCTAAGATTATAAAGACCTTGGTGGTCAATAGCCTAGTAAAAATCTATGAACCTCTAAGAATCAATGTAATGTTGAAAGTAAAAGAACTAACAATGTTTTTTTCCTAGGGTAAGCCCCCCATTAATGTCCAGAATAATGCATGTGTTAATTTGAAAAACAAGACAGTTATGAACACATTTACATCGACATCAAACAGATGGACTAGTTAAGCATTTTATACACCTTTAAAAGTCTATGTCTGGGCTATCTGCTTCCACGTCTACTTTTTGCTGCAAAAAGTATCTCCAAATCTCAGATGGATTTACACTATTTGAACATTTGTATGGCAGACATTCCCAAGGCTTGCCATATACAGCAAGAGGAACTCATCAAAAGGACAAAACTGTTTTGTCCTGTTTTATTGACAGGTAAAAGGAATAATTCTAGTTATCGAAAACTGTTCACCTTTCTTTGTCTTAGTATAATCTCAGATGTAGTATATGCAAATAGAAGAAGAAACATCATATGTGATGCAGGTTGGCTTGACACCATGCAATGATGTCAACTTTTTTGTTACTTGTGTATGTCTCAGATATTGACTAATAAGTGTCTATGGTATATTTCTTTATTAGGTTACGAATAACTTATTGCTGTTGACAGGTTCAACTTGACAAGCACGTGCTCATTAGGTTCAGTGTTGCAGTTATGGAGCAGATGTAAAAAGTAACTACATTAAAGCCACATTCACATGCAACATTCTGGAATTAACAGGCTTGTGTACAATCATAGGTGATGTAATGGAAATCCAAATTTGTGCTGCTATACTCATGCCATTCTCCAGGGAACTGCAGCCAGATGTTACCAACAGCTTTAAGGCTGAAACACTCTCTAAATTGTGCGTAACATTGATTCCCTTTGTGCGTAACATTGATTCCCTGACAGGTGGAGGGGGGGTGACAGTAGATGACTGCCATGGGCAGTTTGCTGATCATCTGCTTGTGGTTTTGGTTCATCTGACTGGTCACCATTCTGCTTAATTTCTGTTTGATGTAAAGTCTGCAAGTTTACACCAATTACAAATGCACTTTAGGACATGTCAGAATTGTTGGATTTAACAACCTGCTTGCTTTCAGCCTGAGGATTAGAATGTTGAACTATTTGGTCATTGCATGATGTTTAATCTGATGCATTATTGTCCTTTAAACTGGTTAACTTACCTAACAAACAAACATTATTTGGCCTCACAGATTGCTATGAGAAGTAGAATACAGTTTTTTTTTTTCAAACAACAACTTTAAAGGCTGTTTCAAACCTTGGTCTGCCAAGGTTTGCATCAGTGTTGTTTGTTTATGGTGTTCAATTGTATATAATATGCATTACTTTCAGGTGGTGGGTATCTACTGTGTTATCAAAGTTGTTTTCTTTTATTTTGAATATCTCTTCAGTTTTAGGCTTTGATTAAAGATCTGTGTATAAAGACCTACCAGTGATAGTTTCAGGGCTGTGACTGTTTTTATCCTTAAACATTTATATTTGTTGCTTTAAGGGTGAGCATCTAGATATCTAAAATATATCATATATTGCATACAGTTTTTGTGGCTTATTTATTGACTTATGATTTGTGAATCCTGTATTTACTTTTTTTGAAAATCTTTTATCACTTGACTGATCATATGTTTTTACTATACTTAAACCAGACCTGCTAATGGTAGTTAGATCTAGCACTGAAGAAGCCCATAATGGCAAAACCAGGGTCTTTTTTTTGTCTTTATAATCAATAAAGGAGATCTAATTTTTAGTGGTGATGATTTGTTTGGAATAGTTATATTTTCGCACCATTAAATCTCTTTTTGACCTTAGCAGACTTCTGCGGTTTTATGGTATTTGTAGATACATATCTATAACCATATATATATATATATATATATATATATATATATATATATATATATATATATATATATATATTATACATACACTTACATACACAGATATATATACATACGCATACACATAAACACACACTGAACTGAATAGCTGAAGAGTACAGTTATGAACACTGTCTTCCTAAGAATTCACCCACATTATTCTCTGCCCAGTGACTTCATCATTGACTTAACAGTGAATGTATCATGCCTAAAATTACATTACACTGATATACACACAAACATAAATACATATGTGCATATGCACACTATGTTCCAGGAGGGACAAATAATACACTTTTCCATTCTACTCCTCTTTCTTGCTTTTAAAATACCATGCTGCCATTCACTAGACCAATCTGGCACAAGAAGATCAGAATTACGGCATGCTCTTAATGTGAGCCAAACACATTATTACGTTGCAGTAGATATAGCAGTATATCTCCTTTTATTCCAAAATGTGGAAGCCACAGTTACAATTTATGAGTTTGCACAATTAACTTTATATGCACAAAAAGGTGTTAGTCTAAAGCATTTGATAAAGAATAATGAATGTCATTACTTGAATAGTTTACATATAGTTTAACAGTTAAATATATAAAGAGGTATGTTGTTTCATTGAGAAATGTCAAACCAAACATTCTGAACAGACACATGGCATGTGAAAGTACTGCCATTAATAAAAATAATGACAATCTAGCAACACCTGTCTTTTACAACCATTTAGCAATAGCAAGAAATAAAAGGCAAGATTTATAGGCATAAGCAGACTATCACTCTTCTTATCTGCAGTCCATGTCATGATTTAAATTCACTGATCCATGTCTTACTGAAAGTTTTCCAAGCACTCAAAGAAAAGAAAAGAAAAAAAAAAACAGACAAACACAGACTGAAAAGAGCAATTGCTGAGCTGATTTTTAAAAGAGGTGGTCACTGTGTTTAAAAACACACTAGAGAGATGCTCCAGAAAGGAAATATTTAGATAGTATAGTCATTATAGACAGTCTCCAAATATTTAGTCAGTATTTTCCTTATAAGGAACCTCCCTTTATGTTTTAGGTAATGTTCTGATCCTTTATTTCCTGCTGGGGATTTTTCTTCTAATACCAGTAACTCACCAAAGCATAGTTGCTTATATATCTAGAAAGTTCCAACCCCAAATAAGGAAACTTAGATTTTAGCATGAAGCAGCAGTCTAAGGACCTCTGCCCTATGTGTGTGTGTATGTGTGTGTGTGTGTGTGTGTGTGTGTGTGTGTGTGTGTGTGTGTGTGTGTAATGTTTAGTTTTCAAAGTTATATGCCATTTCTACAAAAAATGCATGTTTTATACAGCATTTTACATTTCTCATGTTTGCTACATCTTTGCTAGAAAAAAATTGAGGTGTTGTACTGTTTTTCACATTTTTGTTATCTTAACTGCATCTTTACATTAAAAAAGTATATGTTTTATACATTTTTAAAGAGCAGTAATACTTCCAGCTTATCCTGTATTATCGCATAGTTTTCTAATCAGTGCAATGTATCTAGTGGAACTCCAATGGGTACATCCACAGGTACCCTAACTAGGTATTCAGTCTACTTTAACTAGATATTCTTAAGTTAAAGGAGAAAAGAGTCTCCACCATAGGCATCTATAGATGAAATAACTCCTCATCCTATTAAATAAAACATAAACCAACCAGCAGAAGGAGACTGTGGGTTTACCAAATCTACATGGGGAGCAGCTAGCCTAAGGCAGCTGCTCCTACTCCAGCCTTTCAGAACAGGGGGCAGCTAGCCTAAGGCAGATACTCCCACCCCATCCTTTCAGAATGGGGGCAGTTAGCTTAAGGCAGCTGCTCCTACCCCATCCTTTCAGAACAGGGGGCAGCTAGCCTAAGGCAGCTACTCCCACCCCATCCTTTCAGAATGGGGGCAGCTAGCCTAAGGCAGCTGCTCCTACCCCATCCATTCAGTACAGGGGGCAACTAGCTGCTCCTACCTTATCCTTTCAGAACAGGGGGAAGCTAGTCTAAGGCAGCTGCTCCTACCCCATCCTTTCAGAACACTGAGCAGCTAGCCTATGCCAGCTGCTCCTACCCCATCCTTTCATAAATCCCAACCTGCTTTATATGTCTCCTCCTATAGCTCTTCCAGTAAATGAACCCTCCTTTCAACTGCTCCCTGTGTAAAAATCTATTTTTCTCCATCACATTTAAAGTGCATAACCTTTCTCTGCTGGTTCTGCCTTATCATATTAGCTGCATACTTCATTATGTGAGTAATCTCATTACATTTTCCCCTTCAGACCATTTGTACACTCTTCATAACCACTCTGTCTCGTTTCATTCAGTGCAAAAAGTGATCTCCCTTAACTTTGCCTCATATGTTAGACCCTTCCTTCTCGTCTCTGTCATTTGTACTTGATTCATCATTATGACATTCCTTACTTTTTAAGCCCCCAGATCTACAAACAGTACTTGAACTGAGCATACCTCTCAACTGTCCCTGATTTTCAGGGACGTCCCTGATTTTGACTCATATTTTAACTATGTCCCTCTTAATCCCTCCTAAAACTAATGACTTTTGGAGGAAAGGTGGTGAATTACACTTAATGAATAATGACAATAATTAAGAGTTCTAAACTTCTTTTACTTCAGAAAATGTGTATTAATTCATATGCTCTGATTCTGTCATTGTTTGAAGTTAATAGCACTAATATTTTAAAAGTGTCCCTGATTTTTTTCTTGACTTGTCCCTGATTCTGTTGAAATTTGTTCCCAATTGGTTGAGAGGTCTGGAACTGAGACCTTATTAGTGTATAATAATGGGCCATTGTTATCCTCCTATTTCTTGTTATGTGAAAGTGTAGTTATGTTACAGGAATTGTTTAGTAAATAAAAAGGGATTTCATTTATCTGCCTTTATACTTAAGGTCTTAGGATAACTACTTTGAAAATAATATTTGGCACAGTAGTTATAAGAGAGATGTATGCATTGGATGTCGTTCAGATACATTTGAAGACACGGCACAGTAATCAGCAAATTTTTAGACCAAAATAAATATATGCTGATACAAGTTGCTGTTTGGTTTCCTTATGACCTCATAATCATAATCTTTAAATGTACATTTAAAGGACACCCCAGTATTATAGTCTTTAATAACATGACTAAAGTTCTTGATTTGGTAGATCACCATTTCTTAACTTAGATTCATCACCTCCAGCAGTTGGTTGGCCCACTGCTTTGACAGCCATCCTTAAAAGGCACTCTCAGCCGTTAGTACTGTGCATTCAGTCTGAAAGGGAATATGCCTTTTTTGTGTCCCACAAGAACCTTCAGCTTATTTCTACCTGTCTTCCTAATTCAGTAACCAAGACTGGGGTGTACATGATACCTTCCCAGTCCTTTACTTGATTGTTTTAATATCCACCCATAACTCCTCTTCATAAAAAGGCCGCCTAATGAATCTGATGAGATTTTTCCAGAAGCTGGCCAGTAAGAGAATCAGTTAATGCACGTCCTTCAGAAGTGGCAGATCTTGGGGTATGCCCCCTCCCCACACTGAAACATTACTCTTATTCAGCTAGCAGCAGTTCTGACTAACCTGTCTGACTTTTAACATTCTTCACACCATGTTTGTAAAACAGATATGTGCCAATTAATTGCTTAAGAATATATCTGAGAAGGTGTTTTATAAATCCTTTGCAAAGCAGTGTCCATGTCCCAGTGCACTGTTGTCAGATTCTTCTCAAAAAGAAGCCTTTTAATCTTGTGAATATATTAATTGTTTTGCAAGAAAAGTCCTGCAGTCAGTACAAGACATAGTACTTCAGTCCCCTACATGGATGTTTACTTGGTCAAAGAAAACATAGCCTGGGTTCTAATTGCTCCCTTCGCAGTCATTTACTTAGATTACTTAATGTTCATGCATGCCATTCCCCATATAAAATAAATCTAAACATGTAAGATATTGTGTCTAACTGTAAGATATTTAAAATCTTTTAACACAGACAGCACAGAGCAGCACTAGAACATTTCTACAAGAATGCCATTGTTCCCAGAGGGTTAAGAGTATACAGTCTGATTTGTGCTAATGTATTTACAAATAGTATTTAATGAATTACTGCCTGTTTCTTAAACTCTGATGGTACATTATGAACGTTCCTACCTTATACCATCAACCCTCTGTATTCACTGACTATTCCACTGCTGGAATGACTGTTAGGACAGGTGACATGCAGGTTTGAGTATGGAGCTTACTGTTCTCCTAACCTCAAAGTCAGGAAGCATCAGGAATCACTCTTGTGAAATATTTGCAATTTAAGTATCCTGCCATGATGGTATTACCTGAAAGGAGATAGTAATTCTAATGCTGCATATGAATTTGTATTCCAGACATTGTCAACATTTCCAGTAACAATATTTGCTTTCACGCATCCCAAATGAATTATGCAAAAGTACAGATAACATAGCTATCATTTCTCTTTTTTTGAGTTATGCTTTGCATAGCTTATAAAATATCCTTATTTTTCAGCATGTGAGCAAGACCGTAAAAAAATCTATTTCCTGAAAAAAGACCCATAGGGAGCTTTTATCAAAATACTATACAACACATAAGAATTGGTCTGTAAAATGATTTCATTGAGATACATTTTAACTCAGGACACATCAGTAAAGACGCTGATGTTGAAATGAAGTGTAATGCACCACATCTATCATCAAATAAAATGCTTTGGTACTCTAACAGTGTAACTAGCACTGGCATGAATTAAAAGTACTTAGCCATCTGTCAGCACTGACCATAGCTGGCACTTTCTCACAAACATTTAGCATATCTATTAAATGATGTATTTGAAATAAAAATATGGCACATGTGAGTATGGAATTACAGCACAAAGATTTCAGGCTAACATTGTGACTATCCAGACAGTTGCTTCATTTGAAGCATTTACAATTAAATTCTTATGCAAGTCAAGTAGAAAAGTATAGAGAAAACATTTTTCATGAAGTATAAAGGTTCTATTAAGGTTTATGTCAGCCCCAGAAAATGTCAACGTACATCTATTATTTTAAATAAAGGAATTAGCCAAAACTATCAAATTGGCATTCATGTCGTACATATCACTACTTTTATGACAATGCCACCACAGACACGTATGTTCTTTTGATTTTTTTTTCTGTCTAAAATGTCAACTTTATTGTGCATTCTTAGCTGATTTTGTCTTGAATATTGCTGAAAGATTCCCAAGAACTAGCATGTTAACTGTACTTCCCTTGTTTGTGATGTAAGATATTTTTTTTTAGTTGAAAACTGTATGTTGCATGATGTCTTTTGATCCACAGTAAGTGCATTTCTTTCTGGAATAATCTGTATTAAGACCATTACATACCACATATTAAAGATGCACTATGCGACCCTTGTCAGAAAAATAACTACGAAAGTTGTGCAGAATTTTGGCCTTAACTTTGAATTCATTTATACACCATAACTGCAGTTTATTTAAACAGGCTAATTTGCAAGGCAAGGACAGTGTTGTACAACATTTTTTGCAGCTGTTGCATAGCTTACTAAAACTTATTCTGTTTCCAGTGTAAGACTGTACTGTATTTATAAATTCACTCTCTTAACTATCAGAATTTTACAAACTTTATAAACCATTCTGAAAAACAGTTCCCAAAGCTTTGCTGTGTTAACTGCTGGCAGCTTCACAGGTAGTCCTCTATAAGATGCAGGAAAGTCTCATTTATGATTAATTATAGTTTTGCAGTTTTATTATATCTATCTTCTTAGTTTGTGTTTTTGTGTGTGTCTGTGTGTGTGCTATCTGTCTGTATGTCTATCTCTCTCTCTCTCTCCCTCTCTTTCCATCTATGTCTCTCCATCTATAGAGATAGAAAGATAGAATGATAGCTAGATACATGTTATTTGATTGAACGTTGAGCTGACTGAAGGAGAAATAAGTGACTACAAATGACCAAAACCACATTTGACAATCACAAATGAGAGAAAACAGTAGATGTCTATAGACATTATATGATGGTGCCATTTCTGATAGTAGGTGTTGTTAGGGAGGTAAGTCAAGAAGATCATGCATGGACTGGCAATTCCCACCATCGTATGGTATTTCTAAATATGCAGATGCTTGTGCTTGTGTTTGTGCATGAGTACTGACTCACTGTGTGTTGTCTTTTTCTTTCCTACACAGTTGTGTAACTGTGGATTTAGTATGTAGATGTAAGGGGCTACGGATGGTTCAGTGGAGGGGGGATTGCCTCCCTGCAGAAAGGATTTTTACTATATATTTTCTGTGTAGAATGTTAGAATGTTTTCAATCAACTGTGACTCAGTCAAATAAGCTTTCAATCAAATATGTTTGCAATCATTTCTGGTCATTGATTTCATATCTCTATAATGCCATCCAGAGATATGTTTTACTTTCATTTTATAGAAACTGTCAACAAACAAGACTTGTTGCAAATGATCTATTTACCGCTCTTTTACCATTCTTTTGACTAATATAATTTATAGACAATGTATTTTACCTTCTTTGGGAATCTCAACCAAATTCAGAAATAGCATCTGCACTACATAGCAAGCCCAACACTGCAGTTGTCTTGTCTGCATTGCATGCATATGCGTGGTTCACTAATAGAACTGTAAATCTATTTAGCAGTATTCAGTATGTTTTATGTTGGAATGAAGGTCACAAACAGCTGACAAGCCTTTCACCAGAGTGCCCCATTGAGGACTTTAGAGGCTGAAGAATGGAAGAGGTGATGATCACAGCAGAGTGACAGCACTTGTCTGATGCTCTTAGTTATGTCTGCAGGTATGGAGGGAGGATACAAACTAGGAAAGTTCACATTTATGGCATTGTTCATTGATGTGGCACAGAGCTGACTGTGAAGGGATGGGACATTGTTCATTTGTTGGAGTGCAGAACATTGCAACATTTGTACTCTAAGATGCAGAGAATACAAGTGGTGTCCAGAAAGGGAGACCATTATTTTGTTTGCTGTGCATGTCATTATAAGTGGACAGCAATATATATACAAGTTACTAAAGATATTTAGCATGTTATTAACAGGATAAAACAGAATATGAAGTCTCAAAGAGATCATGGCAGGTGTGAGTTATCCAGAGCTAGAATCTCCATTTGAAATAGGTACATGTTATGGCAAAGTTTGCTATGTACTACTATAGGTCCAGCCAACTATGCATGTGATTGTGGTAACAGCATTTCTCTTAGGATATAGCATTGCAACCTGTATACTATCAACAAGATGAGACACCTTTTAACTGCTGTGTGTGTGTGTGTGTGTGTGTGTGTGTGTGTGTGTGTGTGTGTGTGTGTGTGTGTGTCTGTGTGTGTATGTGTGTGTGTCCAATGTAATACACCTGGTGGCTAGAAGTACTCAGGCTCAAACCCTGTACCTTGGGTACAAGGTAAAAAGAGCCTAAAATCCCTAGCCACCACTTGTGAATTTATGCCTCATGTATTTGACCTGTTCCTCATAAAATCTGTGGTTTTAAGGATTTTTCCGACAAATCACTGAAGGATTAAATTCACTAAATAATGACAGGCATTTGAATTTCAGACTTCATATTCTTCAGAAAATGAATGGTAACAAAAAACCTTTTATTCTAGCAATTTTCTAAGTTAATAAGATTAGCATTTGAAATTTGTCCCTATTGTAGGGTTCTATTCTCTCATTATTGGGTTTGTCCAGGTTTTTGTGCTAAAAGGTTGAGGGCTATGGTAAGAAGTGAGAACTGAATTCATAAATGATAGCCATTTAAGTTTCAGTCTTCCTATCTTTTAGGAAACTGCTGATATGGCATAGTGCTATGTTGCTCTGACTGTAGCGCACACAGTCCTGGTTTCAAGACTTGGCAGTGAAATGCATCATGGTAACACAACATTTTATTTTAGCAACTTTCCAAAATGCTTGCCCCCCCCCCCAAAAAAAAAAAACTGAAATTGAAAATAAGTGCGAGAAGCTATGCAAAATGCCTATGGGTTAGAGTACTGTCATTCTATTTATATATATATATATATATATATATATATATATATATGTTGTGTGGGTGTGGAAGTAGACTTTTATGATGGAAATGTTCTGAACTGTGCAGTGTTGTCATTATTGATTCATCCATTTTGTTTCATTGCCTACTGGACAAATTTTCAAACAATAAATTTAAAATGTGCTCTGTCATAAGGCCTTCTTTAGCTATGTTAGAAACCTGGGAGGAAACTCCCAGATATGCTCAGAATTAGTTCAAAATGATGTAAAAATTACTGAACCTACAGACATTGCCAACATACTGGTTGACAGGTTCAGTGCAAACACCCCCCCCCCCCAAAAGGTGAGATATCTATACCAGAGAATTATAGCCCCCCAAACATCTCAAACGCTCAGGTGAGAACTGCTCTCTCGAAGGCAAAAAACACAGCATCCATGGGACCAGATGGTGTCCCCGGATGTGTGCTCCACGAACTCAATGAGGAATTAAACCCGCAGTTAGGGCAGCTGTTTAATCTTAGCCTCACCTCAGGATACGTGCCTAAGGAGTGGCGTACGGCAACTGTGGTCCCACTTCACAAAGGAGGTGCCTCCACCGACCCGGGAAATTACCATCCCATCAGCTTGACAAGCTTGATCTGCAAAGCTATGGAGAGGATCATAATGGAACTCATAAATAAAGACATAGGAGACTTGCAGACTTTGGATCCAACCCAGTTTGGCTTTGTCAAGGGCAGATCATGCCTTTTAAACCTGGTGGACTTTTTCGAAACAGTCACCAAGGCCATTGATGAGGGAAAGGCAGTCCACACAGCCTACCTCGACCTGGCAACGGCTTTCGACACAATACCCCACTCAGGTATCATTGAAAAATTCATCAGCTTAAATGTAAACCCATATGTCACAAGATGGGTTGCAAATTGTCTAAGTGACAGAACCCACAGGGTCAGAGTTGCTGGCACCATGTCAGACTCAAAGCCTGTCACAAGTGGTGTCCCACAGGGCTCAGTCCTGGGCCCTCTCCTGTTCGGCATCTACTTTTCAGAAGTACAAGCAAACACAGGAGGATTATGGCTGACAAAATTAGCAGATGACTGCAAACTGGGCGCCATAGTTGAGAACACATCTGACACAGATATCCTTCAGAAGGGTCTTATAGAAATGGAAAACTTGTGCCAGAACCATGGCCTAAAGTTAAACGCCAAAAAATGCATAGTCATACCCTTCGGGAAAAACAAGGTTACCCCTAGCTACCATATAGGCGGTAACCCACTAAACACAGAAGAGGTTATCAGGGATCTGGGTACCCAGGTTGACAGTAACCTTTCATTTGATACTCACATGGCCAAAGTAGTTAGAAAGACCTTCTACATTGCCCACCTGATCATGAAGGGATTCGCATCTAGATCAAAGGAAGTCATCGTCCCCCTGTACTCATCACTCATCAGGCCAATGATTGAGTACAATGCCCCATTCAGAATGTATCTGACACGACACCTGCAGCAACTGGAAAGGCCCCAAAAGTTCCTCACCAAAAGGATAAAGGGTCTCAAAAATATGTCCTATGCTGCCCGACTGAAGGAACTTCAGCTCTACTCAGTCGCCACCGTCTGCTCAGAGGTGACCTGTGCCTGACATACAAGGCCATGTCCAACCCAGAATTGATGAACATGCTTCACCTCAAAAAATCTAGATCCCTCAGAACTACAAGGGCGGGAGACTTAAACCTTGACACGATTATTAATAGGATGTGCTGGAGGGACAGATTCATCACCCAGAGACTCCCTATGCTGTGGAACAAAATCCCGGTACACGTGAGGCAGAGCACCTCGCTGGCTTTGTTCAAGAGAAATCTTGACCAATGGATGGGAGATCGCAGATATACCCCAGGGATTATCTCAGTGTCTCTGCTCGACAGAGGCACAGCAAAATAATGGGCATAGTATCTTCCAAACTAAAGGGGTGGCGAAAGCCACAAAACTCTGGCTAGGCTTATAAATGCCCTTGTGCAGATAGTCTAGTATGAACCTATGAACCTAAGAAGTGTGCTGTATTATACAAGGAAAATAATTTAATAAAGTCAGGAAGGTGTATCAAAGAACACATGTATGTTTCTTGTTTTGCATGCAAGGGGCCAGTGATTTGAAAACAGCCCAAAAGAAATCTTTATCCACCACTGGCCAGATGCATTTTCTTTGGATGTGGTGTGGGTTTCAATGCTGCTTCAATGAATGTGAGTTTCAAGGGTATAGAAGTTTTAATGCCAAGTCTATTTTCATTGTGCGACAGTATTGCTTTGTTTAACAGATATCTATTAGTGTTTGTGCATTGTGCTATAAAATATGAAAATGAAATCCAAATAATCATTGTAGAAGTAAAGCAATATGCACACATTAGTGTTTATGGTAAATAAGGTGAAATAGACAGGTAATGGGACATTGGAATGGCTGCAGGGGGACTCTGGTAACATATTTTGGTTGTATTTTCTTCAGTTTGCCTTTGAAAGTTGGTGTCCCACAATTCTATTGGAGTGGGTGGGGTTACATAATTATGTATACAAATTTGATGTTAATCAGTGTACAGATTTGTACCTACTTTTCATGAGCCTTGTCCAGATTTTTGATGTTTCCAGGTTGAGAGGTATGCTGTAGATGGCTAGAAAACAACAAAGTATGAAGACTTCTTATCTTTTTTGTGGATGATTTAAAACTGCATAGCTCATCATATGAGGAACTGAAATTACAACTGCAAGTTGTCAAAACTTTCTCAGATAATTTAAGAATATCATTTGGTCTTGATGAATGTGCAAATGCAACATTTAAAGCAGTAAAGCTGTAGCACCAAGAAAACATCAATTTGGGATAGGAATGTAATATAAAAGAACTTGAGCAAGAGGGAGTGTATAAATATTTAGGAAATGATGAAGTATCATCAATAAAACATGAACAAATGCGAATAAAACTTAGGAATATTTTAAATAACTAAAATTAATCTTGAAAACAGCTCTGACATCTAGGATCAAAGTCCAAGCTATAAACCAATTTGCTCTTTCTGTCCTGACTTACAGTTTTGGAGTGACTG
This sequence comes from Protopterus annectens, assembly GCF_019279795.1. NCBI lineage: Eukaryota > Metazoa > Chordata > Ceratodontiformes > Protopteridae > Protopterus > Protopterus annectens. The sequence goes on along the minus strand of NC_056734.1, from coordinate 575,973,248 downwards.
ACTGGCCCCAAAAAGGTACTGGATCAGCTGGACAGGAAAACCAGAAAAATGTTTCATACTTATCATATGATTTATAAAAATCAGTGTGTACTAAGAGTGTGCTGTTGTGATTGGCCATTGGGATATTTTGCTTGTTTGTTGAATTGTTCTGCCTATATAAAGTTATCACATTTGAACAACACTCCTTATCATACAGTAGATATTGGCAGTGCCCCGTATAGATGCAGGCACTTAGAATCCAATTTTCTCTATAAGAAACAACCTCAGGTATTTCATGAGTACACGGTCCTGTGATGAGCACCTGGTTTGCATGTGGAGGAGCATTGCTGTGTGAGATTACACTAAGATTCTAGTGCTAAGTCAAATAAAACACAAGCAAACCAGCCATAACCCCCCTATATTACCCCATTACTGATGTTACTACACACGCAAGCATTGCTCCACCAGTCTTGTCTTAAACATTGTAGTTTCAAATAAATAAGAGACAAGTTAACCTATCCTAGAGTCCCTGGTACAACTTTCGTTACAATCCATGGATTAAAAATCTGAAACCATGCATGTAGCAATTGTCTCATATTGACTGACAACCACCTAATTCTTAAACAATCAGATACAGTGCATGAAAGATGTAATTATATATTATTACCAGAGGCAAGGCTCTCACATCTGGCTACTACAGTTGTTAACAAGGTTGTCAGCAACACACAATACAACATTCTTCTTACCTCTCCCACTGAAGACCAAGCATAAAGACTCACGAGTGTGGTGGCACTGAAGAGTTCTCTATCAATGCTTCCTATGTCATGTAGATACAGCTAGAATAGCAAGAATTCTCAGTAATCCCACAAGCATTTTGCCAAAGTAACATCTACTACGACACATTCAGCTTCATCTCATGGTGGCTCAAGTCATAAGCCCATAAGGTAAACTTCCACAAAATGAAATGTTCTAATCATAAGTGATTTCATTATGAAACATCAAGCTAAACAAGGCAAAAGTCACAAACAGCTACTTTGTCAGGGGCCAGGATCCACCATCTAACACACTGTCTCAGGTCACTGAAACAAAGTACCATTATGAGTCTGTCATTACACATATCGTTGTAAATGACCTGAGATGTATCTGTCTGGATTATATATGAAGAGGTAAATGATGGATCTCTCAGACTATGTGTCCCATGCTGCTATGAGCCCAGCACTGAGCAGCATTCTAACTTCTCTGAGGATGCCACAATATTAGCAGATAATAATTGACAGCTTAGTTTTTTATGTCATTCAAGGGGCGAGGGATACAATATTTGTCGGCCTCAAAGGATGTGGTTGATAGACTATGCTGCTTTACCAGGGATGGTTTGCATCTATTCCTTTTAGGCTTCTGAATATTTCCTAAAAGTTTGTCCACCCCACATTGCCTTTTTTAGGCAATGCCAACTTGATAAACCTTCCAGTAAACTAAAACCAATCCAGGATAGTCTAAAGGTATTACTGTTCAATGCCTGGCATCTAAACAAAACACTCCACTCCTTGCAAGCTCTCCTCATCCTGGAAAATATAGATGTCTGTGTAGTTATGGAGACATGGTTTAAAGTCACTGAGAGCACCACAGGAGTACAAGGCTATAATGCCTTCCACTTATTTAGACCAGCTACTGCACTGGAAGGTGCAAAAGGTAGAGGTGTCTCAATATTCATGAAAAACAGTCACACAACAAGACTTGTCAAGCAGTATGAAACAGTTGAGTTTCTCCATGTCCAACTCACCATAACCAAAGTTTCATACATACAAGTTACAAGCTATAGGCCCCCTTCTATGACCCAGGACACACATACCACAAACCTAAATGAACTATAGTCACTCTGCATTGAACGTGACACTATATTCCTGGGTTACTTCAACTATCCCACTATTAACTGGAAAACATACACAACTTCCAATATGCAGGCCCAGAGATTCTTGGACTTTGTTAACACAAATGCTTTGGACCAGCTAGTCTGTTCACCCTACTGATCCTCACAAACATGGGGGATCTTTGTACCCACCCATATGTCATGTCTTTGCTTGTCAGGTTGGGACCATAAAGCTGCATCCTTTAAAATTAAACTAAAACATATGACTCCACTCAAACCCTTGAACAGGTAGGCATTATTTCAAAGCAATGACTACAGAATCACACACTGGCAGAATTTCATCCCTCCCTCCAAATCATGTGAACTCAATTGCCTATGCAGAATTGCTCACATAGACCCTATACCATTAGGTAAACATTGCATTGTGGCATACACAAAATAAGCACAGGACTGACTCGAAGAACAAGCCACCCTGATGGAATCCCAACATCAACAATTTCTATAAAAAAGGGAAGAAAACCATGACCAAAACTATGAAATGCAATGCAGTGCAAGGCAAGAAACATCTCATCAAACTAAATAAACAACTAGTCTTATCAAGTGTAGCACAGCCAACTTTGAGGTAAAGATCACCTCACAGGGAAAGGATAACAACGAGGCCTTCAGCAATATCCACAACCTGAGAGGTACTACACAACAGTCTGCTGAAGTAATTGTAAATGGAACTACTTATATAGAAATATGGGATATAGCAAACCCACTGGCTGATACATTTACTACCAATTTCACCCTGTTTTCCCCTAATACCTTTCAAGAGATACCCTTGACCATCCTCATAACACCCTTAATGCTAAGGCAAAAGTACTGCATCTATGGCCCTAGTTAAAATCCTAGGATGACTCCTAAATAGCATGAAACATGACCTATTAAGCACTCTAAAGTCACTGTTCAATGTCAGCTCCTAACTAGCTTGTGCCTAACAAAGAAGGACTACATCAGTTATCACTCTGCACAAGGATGTCTCATCTACTGAGCTAGGTAACTACAGACCCATAAGTCAGACTAGTCTCATATGTAAAAATGTAAAAACAAACCTCTGAAATAGACAGAGGAACCAGATGCAAAAATGAGTAAAATGCAAAACAAAATAAAGCACAATGGTTCCACGTGGCAGACTAATTCACACAATAAATGTTTTATTCTAGTAATGGGGTAAGCGCTTTCATGGATATCATCCACTTCATCAGACCAAACTGAGAGGTATCATTGAGGTACTTCCTTTTAAGCATTCAAATGAACCAATCAAAATGACAGATGAATAGAATTCACAATTAACCTATGTAGTGCTGAACATCTGTGAAGAGCTTACTTTAAATATACAAATACTAAACAGCTAAAATCTTGTATAAGATATTACAAACATGTAACTAATATACATATTTGAAAAATTGTAAATGCTAATAAAACTCTTAATAAATATATAGCAGAATGTAAAAACTCATGCAAAAATATAAACAGTATATTGGTAAATATTGCAATTGATAAAAATTGATTATTAATTCTAAATTTGGTCTTAACTCTGTAAATAAGGAAAACAGGTATTTATCTTCAGCATTTGCTATCTGCTCCATTATGTCACCAGCCATTCTAGCTGTTTTATTATATTGTTTCCTTACTTTTAGTTTGTATGGTAAATGGACCACCATGTCCATTTCTACTTTGTTGTTGCTGAATCCTTTCCAGCTCTACACAAATTTCCAGGGCTATTGTTTTCTGTTATATACTTTGAATGAACTCACATGGAGAGCAGTGAATGGGTATGAAGATGTTTTATTTCCAGCACCAAAAGATCATTCACTGAGCAAAACCTGAGCATAGACTGGACTCGTGAGCACATGTGTAATCATTTTTTGTGAGAGTGTATGCATTGTTTTACAGAACACTGCGCTCTGTTCAGTATATCATATGACTTCCCTTTTATCAAACATCACTTTAGATACAAAGTCCATAGACAGTGAAGCCTGTATACTGGTACACAGCAAGCGCAAAAGACCTCACTAAAAAGGCATTAAGGTGGTTTTCCAAAGTTCTGCAATTTTCTCATTTCTGACACTCATTCTTGATCAAAAACAAATCATACCCAGCATTCCATACAACAGTCTGTTATTCAGATTCAGAAAGGTAGCACTCGAAGGATATCAACAGCTTCTTCATTTAACAGCATCATCACTGAGCATGAACACTCAAGTAACTGGGAACACAGAGTCAGTGTAGTATGGAATACATCGTTTCATTACAGCAGTACTATACATATTCACAGTACTTAAAAGAGCAGAGAAGCTATACATTTCTTACCATCACACCTGCACTGAAGGTCTTTATAACTTTCTCAGCTAACCTATTTCTTCCACAATGACCATGTTCCTTAGTAGAATATATTATGCTGCAGTATTTGCCTAAACCAATGGTAAAATTGATGCAAACTAAACTTCATTGTCACAGTACTACATTCAGTCAAACTGTAAGTAGTGAAAAGGCTTTTTAAATAACTAATGGTAGCTAGAGACATGATGTCACTCATAAAAAATGTGTCTTTTCATTTTATATATGCATCCAACACCATCATGAATCTATTGTTCATAAATAGTCCTGTCAAATCAAGATATAATTTGTTTCCATATCCGAATGAAAATCCCATTATTGTAGTGGTGCCTGTCTTGGCATCATGTACTATACCTGATAAGACACACAGGCTTTGCACAAATTCTCCAACTACTTCACCTTCTTTGGTCACCAGAGTACTAGTCTAACTAATGCTTACATTTTAGCAATATCATGGAGAACTTTCCGCAGCTTATAAGGAGGTTGCAACTCAAGTGTCCATAAAATATAACCATTTTACACTATAAGCGTGTTATCTTCTTCTAGAAAACATTTTCAAACTTACATCAGCATTTGTACTATTGAGTCTGTATAACAGAATTATCCTGTAAATGACTCTCACTCAAGGCATAAACATTATGTGAATCCTTTTGTTGGATTACCCAGTATTTCTGGTAACAAAACTTAAAGAAACTCTGCATTTGATAACCATGCACTAATAATATTACAACCCATCTCTGAATTCTTGCTACTGCCATGGTAGGTACACTCTGGTGCTTAACTAGTAATATTTATAAATGTCTGTAGTCAGCTGCAGATTTGAATAGTCTACACAAGAGATGATAACAGAATTTCTTTACTCCAAAATTAGAGTATGTACCACCTCCTTATTTGCAAATGTTTCCTTTCTAGAGGATGAAGAGTTTCTGATACATAAACCATTGATTTTTTTATCCCCTGAAGGTTTGACATGTTGAATCATTGCTCCCATGCCACAGGCTAAGGCATTACAAGTAATATTAATAACATATCATAGTATACCACTACCTTGTTGTGATACTGATGACTTATCATAGTATATGACTACCCTGTCATGATACTGATGGCTTATCATAATATACCACCACCTTGATACAATGCTAATGACTTATAATATACTACCACCTTGACACAATTCTGATGACTTATCATAATATATCACCATCACATTCTTTATTTGCATTATTTAATAAATCACCTACATGTAGAATTATCTCCAAATCTTGAAGTATTCTTTGAAAAATAAATGGTGTTAGTGTAGCTGACAAGACAAAATGGCAGTCTATTGTAAACAGAGAGAACTTTGGAGTTTCCAATAGCAGATATCTTTTGGAGTTATCAAGTATTACTTGCCAGTAAGCAATAGCTACATGGAATTTAGGGGGCTTATTTCTACCACTCATTATGGCAGGGACACAGTTCTACCACTCAACATGGCCATTAACTCTTTTACTTGAGGGTGTAAATATGCCTGCATACTTGCAGCCTACTAAAGGATCAGTTTACAATCACAAAATGTATGTCTGAGCAATTGGAGCTGCCTGTTTGCTATGCTTCAGTATACTAAAATGCCTCATCCTTCAAACTCTAGCCACTCTTTTTTTCATTGGAAATTATAGCAGCCTATTTTTGCAAAGCTTTATTTTTCATTTTATTTATTTATTTACGTTTTGTTGACCAGGGTTATTCCCACTAAACTAGTAACCTCTATTTAGAGGACACCAAAGTTCATATTTATACTACTCAAAGAAATCTGAGACTGCATCAGAGAACTTTGCCTACTCTTATCAATAGGTGCCATGGAAGTTTTTGCATCTATCTGAGCTATGACCAATTCAGGCAGATGTGGCTTGGTTTAATGTTTCATCCAGTGGATGGCATACTCAGGAGTGCAGCAGTTCTTTCTGCTGCACTGCTTTGTCAGCAATTTATCTACATGGTATGAGAGTAGAACCCACGGCATTCTGCACCAAAGGTGATTGTGCTACCTTTTCCACTACTGACACTACTAAACCTTTAGCACCATACAAAGTTGTATTTTCCAATCAGAGTAATTTCTCTTGCAAATCTAGCGCTTATTGTGTTGATTTAAATTCATGCAGCATACTTTGACTGATTTATTTTGAGCTTAACAGTGAAACAACAGCCAGTGATATTGTCAGCTTGAGTAAAATTCAATTACTGGCTAGTAAGTTCACTCTCTGGATACTTGCAAAGGAGAAACTACGAGAGCCTGAAAGAAAAATCAACTAGAAAAGCAAAGAGAGACTACTGACTGGGAAGAATTCTGCAGCTGTTCAGCAAAAAGCAGTTCAAGTTGTAGCTTTGGTGTTAAGACATGGCTTCCAATAATCTAGAAGAAAAGAAATAAGTCAAATGAGCTCAGAGCTGATTAAAATAAACAAATCGCTGAAGGAGTATATCAACTCAAATAACAAAAGACAGGGAAAATGGAAGAAGCTTTTAACAGAAATTCAGATAAGCTTATAAAGCTGCAAAAATGACATGGCAAAATGAAAAAAAGGCTGGCTGAGTATGAGACTGCTCAAGAAGAGATGTTTCAAAAAATGGTAGAACTAGGGGACAGAGCACACAGGGGAAATTCTGAGATTGTTTGCTAGAAGGAACAGACTTATTAATTTTATGAAGGTACAAGTAAGCAACTGGACTGGTATTCCCCAGCAGGAACTGTTAATTGAAAGGGCACACAATGTGTATGCTACAAATATGGCTAAGACCTTTATTAGTAAAGATGGACCTTTATTAATAAAGATGCAAATACTTGTGAGAGATGCAGCTATTTAGCCAAACTGGAGGCTGAGCTCTCTCAACTCAGGACTGGCAAGACCAGACAGGAGGAGAAGGCAACTACACACACCACAAAACCAGCCTCACATAATGCTACCACTCCACTGAATCAAACACATAAACACACAAAGACATACTCGGAGGCTCTGAGTAAAAATTTACCTAAACAGCAGAGGCCTCCAAAGCAGACACCCAAACAACTGCTACCTCAAGACACCCCACAAGCAACACATAAACCACAAAAGCAGTGTGCAAAGCAGTCACAGCCCTTAAGGCCAAATACAACACCAAACATACTTGTCATAGGTGACTCCATAGTCAGACACACTGACGTCCCACTCACCAGGCTGAACAAGGAGAGGGTCACAGTAAGCTGCCTATCGGGCTAGAATCCGCCACATAACACAAGCACTGGTCACTCCACGGCAAGTACAAATATGACACAGTCATTGTCCATGCTGGTGTGAGCGACCTGAGACGTACCTCCCTGGACTACATGAAAAGAGACATAGAGGAGCTCTCTGATTATGTAGCCCAGGCAGGTATGACCCTAACCCTGAGCAGTATCCTTCCTTCACCAAGAATGATGCCACAATATAGAGACAAGATGATCAGCTTTAACAATTGGCTTAATGTCTGGTGTCATTCAAAGGGGATCCAGTGTCTGTCTGCCTGGGATGACATGCTTGACAAGCCACGCTGCTTCGCAAGGGACGGCTTGCACCTGTCACTCCTGGGATTCCGGATATTGGCTAAGGCTCTTGCCACCCCCATAGTGCCTTTTTTAGGCAAGGCTCAAATTCTAAACCTACCACCCTAGAAAACAAAAATGGGAAGAAACTGAGGGTAATGCTGCTCAATGCCAGAAGTCTAAATCTCAAAATGCACGCACTCGAGGCCCTTCTCAGTATGGAGAACATCGATGTCTGTGCTGTAACTGAAACCTGGTTCAAGGCTCCTGAGAGCACCCCGGCACTATTAGGTTTTACCTCATATCATGCGTTCCGTCCCAAAACCCGGACCACACCACAAAAAGAGGGTGTATCCATATTCATAAAGGATACCCACACCTCCAGGTTGGTGGCAACGCACAAGCTTCGAAACCATCCAGGCGCAACTAACCATAGGCAAAACTGCTCTACAAATTGTAGCATGCTACAGGCCACCCTCTCAAACTCAGGAACCCCACACAGCCTTCCTGAAGACACTGGAGGGTATAAATGTATCTCCAAACACCATCATATTGGGTGACTTCAACTACCCGAATATAGACTGGGAACATTACTCAAGCCCTAACTTTCTAGCCCAACGGTTCCTGGAGTTCATAAATTCAAATGCCATGGAACAGCTAGTCACTGTTCCCACAAGAGGAGAAAATATACTAGATCTCATTGTCACAAACATGGGGACAAAATGCTCCACACCGGAAGTATATCCCTCATTGGTGAGATCTGATCATAAACTAATCTCACTGGAAATCCACATCCCGCCCCCCCCCCCAACAAAAAAAACCATAGTGAAGAACTTCTCTAAAGCAAACTTCACACTACTCAAGACTGGTGTTGTATCCTTCAAGGCCCCTGAGCCAGAGGAAACCACAACCCAAGCTGCGGAAGCCCTTACAAATGCCTTCTATGAACACCTCCAGGACTGCATGGATCAGGCAATCCCAAATAAAACCAAGACTCTTTCCACAAAGGGCAAACGTCCAGTCTGGTGGACCCCAGCCATTAACAAACTTTACAATAAGAGGAGAAAGCTATTACATGATAGAACAAAATCCATAAAAGGGAAATCACCCCTGATCATTATTAGTAAAAAAATACGAGCTCTCATAAAATCAACTAAGGCCAATTTTGAGAGAAAAATTGCCATGGATTCAAAGGAAAATCATAAGGCCTTTTTCAGCTATGTTAGGAACCTGGGTGGAAACTCCCAGATATGCTCAGAATTAGTCCAAAATGATACAAAAATCACTGAACCCACAGACATTGCCAACATACTGGCAGACAGGTTCAGTGCAAACTTCACCCCCCTAAAGGAGAGATAACTATCCCAGCCGAGTGTAGCCTCCCGGACATCTCAAATGCGCAGGTGAAAGCTGCTCTCTCTAAAGCTAAAAACACAGCATCAATGGGACCGGATGGTGTCCCCGGCTGTGTGCTACACGAGCTAAATGAGGAATTAAACCCGCACATAAGGCAGCTGTTTAATCTCAGCCTTACCACAGGATACGTGCCCAAGGAGTGGCGACGGCAACTGTGGTCCCACTCCACAAAGGCGGCACCTCACGGACCCTGGTAATTACCGCCCCATAAGCTTAACAAGTCTAGTCTGCAAAGCTATGGAGAGGATCATAATGGAGCTCATAAACAAAGATATAGGGGACTTGCAGACATTGGACCCGACCCAGTTTGGCTTTGTCAAGGGAAGATCATGCCTTTTGAACTTGGTCAACTTCTTGAAACAGTCACCAAGGCCATTGATGAGGGAAAGGCAGTCCATACAGCCTACCTTGACCTTGCAAAGGCTTTCGACACAATACCCCACTCGGGTATTGTAGAAAAACTTACCAGCTTAAATGTAAACCCATATGTCACAAGATGGGTTGCAAACTGGCTTAAGGACAGAACCCACAGGGTTAGAGTTGCTGGCGCTGTGTCAGACTCCAAGCCGGTCACAAGTGGTGTCCCACAGGGCTCGGTCCTTGGCCCCTATTGTTTGGCATCTACTTCTCAGAAGTACAGGCCAACATGGGAGGACTTTGGCTGACAAAGTTTGCAGACGACTGCAAACTGGGCGCCATAGTGGAAAGTGCATCGGACATGGATATCCTTCAGAAGGGACTCACGGAAACAGATAGCTGGTGCCAGAGCCATGGCCTGAAGTTAAACGCCAAAAATGTATAGTCATACCCTTCGGGAAAAACAAGGTAACCCCAAGCTACCATATAGGTGGCAATCCACTAAGCACAGAAGAGGTTATCAGGGATCTGGGGACCCAGGTTGACAGTGGCCTTTCTTTTGACACTCACATTGCTAAAGTGGTTAGAAAGACCTTCTACATTGCCCACCTGATCATGAAGGGATTCACATCCAGATCTAGTGAGGTCATTGTTCCCTGTACTCTTCACTTATCAGACCAATGATCGAGTACAATGCCCCATTCGGGATGTATCTCACCCGACATCTGCAGCAATTGGAGAGACCCCAAAAGTTCCTCACCAAAAGGATAAAGGGACTCCAAAATCTGTCATATGCTGCCAGATTGAAGAAACTCCAGCTCTATTCAGTCGCATACCGTCTGCTCAGAGGTGACATGTGCCTGACATACAAGGCCATGTCCAACCCGAATTAATGGACATGCTCCACCTCAAAAAATCCAAATCCACCAAAACCACTAGAGCAAGTGACTTAAACCTTAGCACGGCTATAAATAGGACGTGCTGGAGGGATAGATTTATCACTCAGAGACTCCCTATGCTGTGGAATAAAATCCCGGTCCATGTGAGGCAGAGCACCTCGCTGACTCTGTTCAAGAGAAATCTAGACCTGTGGATGGGAGATCGTAGGTTTACCCCGGGAATCATATCTGTGTCACTGCTGGACAGAGGCACAACAAACTAATGGGCACAGTATTTTTTCATATAAGGGGTGGCGTAAGCCACAAAAATTTGGGCTAGGCTTATAAATGCCTTAGGGCAGATAGCCTAGTATAAACCTATGAACCTATGAACCTATGAACCAGCAGAAAGAGATGATAACTGCAGCAAAAGGGCAAATAATTAAAAGTTGGAGACAGTAGAGAGTTTGTGGAAAATGATTATTCACTGTACACCAGGCAGAAGAGAAACAAATGTATTCCAGTAATCAGGGAACGTCAAGAAGCAGGTGTGAGATTCAAGGTTAAGAGTAATAAGAATTATTTAGAGGGACTGACAAAGGTTAAGTTATTACAAAATAACAGGAATCTCACAGAACAAGAAGAGGCACAATGGCAGAGGGTTAAAGAGAAAATACAGGAGTACCTGGGTAATATGCATGAGTTTCGAAAGGTTGTTGTTAAGCAACTGTTTTTTTATTAATAACTCCAGAGCAGAAAAACCTTTGGCACAATGACTTGGACAACAGAAAGTAGAAAAGGTTGTCACTAGACGTAGGAGGCCTATAAAAAGAAAAATAACCAGAGGGCCTGTATACGTATTAAAGATATTTCAGAACATTTACGAAAATTTGCATAAAGCAGAGAAGAGGGGAAATCAAAAAAAGCACAAATGGAAATATTTATGGAAGACTTAAATATGCCAAGGTTAGAGAAGATAAAGCTCAACACCAAATCTTTAAGATAGGATGAGATGAGATAAAAATGGTGACATAATCAATCTACAGGAAATTCTTCAGGAATAGATGGTATTCTGGTATACATCTGGATGCTAAGAGGGAAGAGAATGATAAAGATCTGGAAGGTTTTAACAGTATTTAAAAAGGAGCGGAGGCACCACCATCCTTGAAAAAAGGTATGGTGGCTCTAATACCTAAAGACCGTAAAGACCCATCAGATCCAGCTTCATATAGGCTCATTTCAATTATAAGCCATGATTATAAGGTGTTTATGTCTATAATGGCTAAAAGAATGGCAACGGTGATGCCAAAATTGATAGATATGGACCTGTGTGGTTTTGTAGAGGTAAGACAGACATTTGACAACATTAATAGCACAGTGATGATACAGAAGGAAGCGGAATATAAGAAATGTACCTCTGTTATTTGTGGGTCTTGATGCAGAGAAAGCATTCAGAGTAAGGCCAATAGAAGCATTTGCATTTCCCGATACAATAATAAGATTAATTAGAAGGATATATGAGAGATCAGAGGCTAAAATCAGAGAGGGAGGGGTCCTGTTGGTTAAGTTGCGTCTGAGCAAAGGAACCAGGCAGGGGTGTTCTTTTCCCCATTGTTATTTGTGTTGTATTTAGAACCATTGCCAAACAACATAAAGAACCCAGACATTTTAGGATACAATTGGTTTAGTATTCAAGAATAGTTTGCATTTATTTGCAGATGATATTATTTTGTACCTGATGGAACCAGAAAAGGGCATCTCAGTGTTTCAGAATATTCTGAGGCAGTTTCTGTTTTTTTTAGGATATAAAATTAATAAAGATAAAACAAAGGCTATAGCTATAAGCTATATCCACACACATGAAATGGTCCAACAATACCCATATGTATGAGGACATGATGACATGAAGTATTTAGTGGTATGGATAAAAAAAGGATCTGCCATACCACTCAACTGTCCAAATTTTTGGAGAATGTCCAGATTTTTGCCTCATATGTTTGGTTTGTTCCTCATCAAATATGTGATTTTCTGGATGCTTGTGGCAAATCAGGGAGGACTGAATTCACTAAATGATGACAAGCATTTGAGCTTCAGACGTCATATCATTCAGAAAATGCACGGTAACACAAAACCTATTTTTTATAGCAACTTTCAACGTTTATAAGAGCAAAATTTAAAATGTGTCCCTATTTTTGGGGCTTTGTCCTTCCATTGTTTTTGACTTTGTCCAGATTTTTTGTGCTGAGATGTTGAGAGCTATTGTTATAACAGCTAAGGATATGTGGGAAGGGACTAAACAAAAGGCAACACAAAAACTGAGAAACCTGAAGCTCTTAACTATGGATATAGACAACAAGATACAAGTTGTAAAAATGTTTTTAGTCCTTTTAATTTTTATACACAGGTCAGGCATATTTTTATCAACCAGAGGTGAAGTTTTGGATAGTAATTAATAAAGAGTTGATGTATTTTATTTGGAAGGGAAGAGGGCAAGAGTTAACTTGGGCAAGCTGATCCTCCCAATACACCAAGGCGGTTTAGAATTACCTGATTTGAAGGGATATTTTGGAGCTACACAGTTAAGACTCTTATACATACCACAAGCAGAAAGCTACAATTCAAAGTGGAAAGGGATGATGATGAAGCAGGGCAATAATTTAGGAAATAAGGAAAGAATGCGATTTTGGACACAGATCCTTAAGGAGAATAACAACAGTCATACAGACTATCATATTCATAAAGTAGAAGAAAGTATACTAAGAATTAAGCCAATACAGGAGTGGAGAAATGAGATTCTGCTGATAGAGATGACTAAAACTAGGGGTACAGAGAATAGACAAGAGGGAGGTGGAATTTCCTGGAGGAAGATGGCAAAGTAATAAAGGTACTGGTATCAAATAATTAGAGAGAGAAAGGTAATGGAATGGGAAGAGGCCAAGGAGACATTTGGACTGCAGGCTAGTGATTGCCTTCCCTATCAGAGATTGATATCAGGGTATAGGCAAAGAGAAAGGAATGGGGGGAGGCTAAATGAAAAACCTGCACTTGTTCAGATTTTAATTGAGTCTAGAGCAGAAGCTGCGGTTAAAAAAGAGCTAGTAAGGCATAAAATATTGCATCTCAACTATAGAAATCAATTAGAAGAGAGACTGGATAAGCAATTCACAAAAAACAATGTGAGGTCATGTGTATGGCTCCCAAGTATGCAACAAAAATCTAGAATATTTAGGACATGTTTGCATAGATATTTTATACCTCAAGCAGACCTCAACGAATTTTTCCTCAGGTAGATGGCAACTACTGGATGTGTGATGGGAAAGAAAGAGATAACTGGGAACATATGTTTTCAGAGTGTAATGAGCTGGCATATGTCTTTGGAGTGTACTGAGTTGGCAGAATTTAAAAATTCCATACAGAGTACTCTCTCAGAACTACTAGGCGAGCAAATGAGTGTGACTAAGGAATTTTTTTTTTTCTGAGCGGATACACAATCTAAATTGTCTGGTATAGTTAAGGCCTTGTTACATTTAATTCTGTTGGCTACCAAAAAAGCAACTACTAGAAAATGGAAATCAAACTCTAAACCAACTCTACTTGAAGTAGTGAATATTGTAACAGAGATAAAAGAACAGGAAGTGGGGTCTTTAGCAAAGGGTAGGAGTAAATTAGATAGAAAAAATGGAAACTGTGGGGACCATGCAGGCAGAAAAATGGTTTGGAGAAGAATTGATTTTAAGAGAAAGTAGGAATTGAATATTTTATGTAATAGTGTTTAGATTATAGGATATATATATATATATATATATATATATATATATATATATATATATATAAAATGTATAATGTTTGTAAATGTGAACTTGTTAATATGGTTATTACTTTTATATGAATGTAAGTTTGCCTGTGTCTCAAGTAATAATTCAATAACTGTGTTTTAAAAAAAACAATAATTTTGGCTACCAGATCTTCCCAGACAAAGCTGGCCCTTCACCTTTTACTGCAACTAAATGCAAACATTCCTCCAACATTTGGTAGCAAACTGTAGAAGTTGCTTCACCAACCACATACACACTCCTCTAGGTAAATTTATACATTCTAAATATGGAAAACATTCCCACAGGTATCATCCTCCTGAAGCACCTTAATAATGCCTCCTAACCCTAACCCATCCCCTTTTGTTAGCAAATTCCTTGTCATAACACTATCACTATTACTATCACTGTATAAGACAGGCTCAAAGGCACACCACAGAAAACAACCACAACATGTAACCCACATGCCTAACCTCTAATGCCAAAACTGTTAATAGAGTTGAAAGATTTTGCATTCATAAATGAAATATCGCTTACACTCTTAAAAATGGTCCTCCTCTCTTTGCTAAATCCACAGTTTGACAAATGCAATAATTGAACAATTATTCAGTCGTCCGCATTCATAACCACAGCACACTTTTGGCAAACAGTATTTTGATATCATCACTGTATGCTTACTGTACTACATGTGTTTCAGTGCTATATTACAGTGGTTTAGTCCATTCTTGTCATACCTGAGGTGTGCTTGTCAGAAAAAGTACATAAACGAAGGATATTATTGTTTGTAGTGTTGAAAATATGATGCAGGAAATGCTAATATCAGTGAACTAGCTGGAGGCTTGACGTGCTAATACAACCAATTTTAGTAATGGCTGTAAATAATTTTATTGGAGCTGCTTCAGCTGATATTTGATTAAACATCTTATTTACACACTATCTAATCTGATCAGTTTTCTTTTGTAGACTTTGTATAACATGGTGCTTAGCTATTCTGTTTACTTGCATCTATTTATATGTGTTATTGACAGACATACATCTAAGGGAATTGAAAGTTACCAGATAAGGGTTTAGAAACGGCACAAGTATAGAATTGTAGGTTCAAGATATCATAGGTTCATAGATTAGTACTAGGCTAACTGCCACAAATAGCTATTTATAATGTAAACATGTGGAGTTAAGAGTACAGTTATGGTTGTTTCTCTGTAGAACTGTATGACCAAACTGTATCAAACATATATCATTTGGGAGGAATGTTGAGGCCAGACGTCAGTATAATTAATTACCAAGAGGAAGTTAAAAATTTTCTGTCCTGCAAGTATTTACCTTTCTCTCAGTCAGAAAGAGGCAAGACAGAAGTAACATATTTATCTGACTGTGCAAGTGTTATATTTCAGGAATATATTAAATAAATACTAATACTTCAATAACGCATTATTTTCTTCTGTTCATATAACTGGAGACAGGAGACTCAGAGATGCTTAATTGTAGCTAATTGTTTAAATCACTGCAGACTGCCAGTAAGATAACATAGACCCTCTGCAATGATATGAGAGTTCCATGTGCAAAATAAATAATGTGAGTATCGAAAAACACTCTCACCATATAAGCACAGCGCTTTAACTTCTTAAGATTCCAGGGACCTGTAAGTTCTAGTAAAGTGCAAGACAAATTATATTGTAAACCTCAAATCAGACCATTCCTGTCTTCTGACGTGACTGCAAATATTTAAAAAGAGCTAGATCTGACCTCTTGTTGCTCTTACCATCCTTGTCTTTTGTGTGTCCTCTTTTCACTGATTCTCTCTCTCTCTCTTAGATAGCCCAAATGCCCTCATACAAATTACTGCACCTGAAAGCTCAGCAGCTGCAGTAATTGTTCTATGTACTTCTAGCGGGACAAGATCAGCAGGATGTTCAAGACGTATATAGCATCAGTCTCAAGGGATATCTTGGAAGTGGGCTAGACTATTATGGATAGAAAGTGACCATCATTATGAATGTACTTTTATAATAATTGCTAGACAGGGGCAATGTGGCTGCAGCTTGCTTTCTTTCTGTATGGCACCCTTCCCTTGAGGCCTGGGCTGATGCTGCAAATCGATATCCAAACTAAAATTAAAAACAAGAAATACATTAAATAAATATAAATATATATATATATATATATATATATATATATATATATATATATATATATATATATATATACATATATATTCACTAAATAACATGTACACTTATGACATCTTTGTAAAGCAGCTTGAGATAATCTGGATATTGCACATTTCAGATTTCCTCACATCTTTCCCACTGCCTACTCCTGCATTTTGAGAGCCAGCCTCTGCCACCTAATCAACCGCTAGTTTTGTTTCTTCCCATCAGCATAATATGATAATGTTTACCATTTATCTATGATTAGAAGGAGCAGATTATTGTTGTAATATAGCCCCTGTCCTGTCTCCTGGTTTTAAAGGACCATCAAACTTGATAATGAACATCTGACTGCAATAAACAGTTCAAGGTGCTATTTGCTTTAGCTTATTAATTAATATTTCAAAACCAGATATGACCTATTAGGAACAGTTGCTATATTTTTAATGAACTCCAGAAGCTTGTATTGACTTGCTCAATTACACAGTGTATACATTATCAGACCTAGTCTTGCTGTAACTCATTCATTCACATGTCATTAAATCAATTACTAGGATGCAACAATTTGTGCAACATCTTCATTCAGATGGCAAAATCCCACTGCACTGAAGAAAACCTTATTTTTGTGCAGTTATGGTTAGGAAATTGCCCTCTTTCTATCTTTGCCAGAAACCATCACCATGAACAGGCATTATACTGACTAAAACTATTACATGTTCTTGTCAATAAATGTTGTAGTTTGTTTAGCTTTGATTGATCTGAATGCTTAGAAAGTTTATTTTGTGGTATTTGGTCTGACTTTATTTCTCTTTTTTCTTTGATACGTATGGTCTTTAAAGGATAGTGTAGCACAAATATACTGTATATAAAATGCAAAACAGCTGAAACCCTTGAATCGACTTCCAATGGTTATTGCATATAAAGATATTTCTTGGCATCATACGTTTTTAGTGCTTAACACATCTTGATAGGTGCACTTTGAATTGTATGCAAGAATCAACACTTTGTATGTATATATCAAAATGCTGGCATTATATTTTTTCTTATGGATAGTAAGTAAAATTAAGAATTAGTGAAGACATTTGAAAGTTTGACTGTCGTTAAGAAGACTGTGGACTAATTCCATTTGTAATAGCCATTATCTCATTAGATCTGTAATGACAGTGGTATCATACCCTATATGGGTTAGATGAGTACGTACATTATCACATACATGTACACACGTGCATGTGCTCACACACACACACACACACACACACACACACACACACACACACACACACACACACATACGCATGCGTGCACACTCACAAAAGGATGTGAGGCATGGCTCATTGCTCTTGATATACAGCAGCAGTCCTCTGAGATCAGTCACCTGTTTGTGCTACTAAATGCTATTCTTCATCTCTCAGCCAACAATGGTATGCACTAGAAGATTTTTTTCTTTTCCGGAAACAATAGAACAATCACCACTTTTACAACAGCTGACAGTACAGAAGAGCAGTAAAAGAGGAACTTTATTTCTAACTCGACCAGTTCACGCCCATAAGGTGTTTGGGTAAGTAAAGATTTGGCTGTGTATCTACCTGCAGAGGTATACCAGAGACAATAATAACAAACTGAAAGAGACCAATACAGAGTTAATTTTATAAAATACAAGCAAAGGAATCTGCATCTTTAACTGTGTAATATGCTGATTCTTGAGCCTCAAAAACACAGTGCTCATTTGGAGTCTTATGTGTGTGTCTGCTTTTACCAGAGGATATATCATGAAAGTGAAACACAGAGTAGGTAGACAAACCAGGGAAAGGATCCCCATGAGAAAGAATAAGGATTAAGGCATCTCACAGTATATTATTGTCATTACCCCTTTACCCCTTACTAAAGGCAGATTCTTATACTCTGGGCATAGAGAGAAAGTTCTGAAGAGTAATTGCCAAGGAGCTACATGTGAGGAATGAAGGCAGTCTGAAAAATGTCCTCACTTAGAAACAGAGTTAAGAAGAGGCAGCGAAAGTACCTAATTTTTGGGGTTTTAAGTGAGATATAAGTCTCCAAAGTGTGAAATCTGAAGGGAGAACACAGTCTCCACTGGGCATGACTCGTATAAATAGTCTGCAAATTACTTGTTGATAGATGGAATGATAGATGCACTTAGAAAAGGCTACCTGCTCCAACTTTACTTGTGAAGTATGTACTAAATAAGGTAATCTATTACTATGTTACAGGGAATATAGAAACAAGCAAAGACTGTAGCTTTGGTTAGCATTTGTCATTTATTTGTGGGCAGCAAATGTAAGCCAGACACTGGTGTTCTATTTCATTGTGCTGTTATTCGAAATAGCATTTATAAATCACATTGTATGCATTTTTGTTAAAAGAAAAAGAAGCATCCTTGTGTTGGTATGACCTGAAATCCAAACCTCTAGTTTTTCTATGTTTAAAAGAATAAACTGTTGATCCAGTTCTCTTTGGGATATGTTATTGGTGGCTAGATCAGCCAAAATAATATTTTCTATAAACTGAAGTTTATAAGCAACCTGACTGCAAATGCTCTACCTGAATTGTTTTTCCCCAGAAAGAAATAAAATGCAATAACCTATATGCTAATTACAGATTTCTAAAATGACACATGTACTCTGCACACAAGCTGTTGTACATGTATGGGATTACACTGCATGCACACTCTTGTGCGTGTATGGGAATATGGTGCAAACACACTATTGTGCATGTATGGGATTATGCTGCATACCCACTCATGTGCATGTATGGGATTATGGTGCGAATACACTCTTGTACATGTATGGGATTATGCTGCACATACTCTTGTACATGTATGGGATTATGATGCACATACTCTTGTACATGTATGGGATTATGCTGCACATACTCTTGTGCATGTATGGGATTATGGTGCAAATACACTCTTGTACATGTATGGGATTATACTGCACATACTCTTGTACATGTATGGGATTATGCTGCACATACTCTTGTACATGTATGGGATTATGCTTCACATACTCTTGTACATGTATGGAATTATGCTGCACACACTCTTGTATATGTATGGGATTATGCTGCACATACTCTTGTACATGTATGGGATTATGCTGCACATACTCTTGTACATGTATGGGATTATGCTTCACATACTCTTGTACATGTATGGGATTATGCTGCACATACTCTTGTACATGTATGGGATTATGCTGCACATACTCTTGTACATGTATGGGATTATGCTGCACATACTCTTGTGCATGTATGGGATTATGGTGCAAATACACTCTTGTACATGTATGGGATTATGCTGCACATACTCTTGTACATGTATGGGATTATGCTGCACATACTCTTGTACATGTATGGGACTATGCTGCACACACTCTTGTACATGTATGGGATTATGCTGCACATACTCTTGTACATGTATGGGATTATGCTGCACATACTCTTGTACATATATGGGATTTGCTCTGTCAAGAGTGATACTCATGGCTGTAAAGAATTGCTTTCAGAAGACATGTTTTCTAACTGAAATGCTTCTATGAATGCAAAAAAATGTGAGTCTACTGAAACTGTAGCTGCTATTTTAGTTCAGGATAGGAATATAATCGAGGCTTTAGTGAATGCTAATTAAGCATTAATTAACTTTTCTACAGCTCTGCAAGAAAGATGTGCAGCCACTGACCAGCATCTACTCAGCCACCCACAACAGATGTTAAATATAATAACCCAACCATCCACCTCACTGAGAGTAGTCAAAAAACAGCAGACATCTTAAATAAACTGGAGTGTAAGACAATGTGACCCCATGCTGAGGGAGCCACGATACTGTTCTGACACCTGTTCAAGGACTCATTAAATGTGCACATAGACCATGAAACAGAAATAGGAAATTATGTTTTTCTGCTGCTTTACCCAAGGCTAAGTCACTTTTTAAATCTTACAAATGAAACTCAATATGGACTGAGTGATGTGGTCAGAAATGGCTAATTTAATATTTAGTTTGACATCATGGCTAGAATCACTTCTAAATAATAAGTATAGTTCTAGAAATCTTGGTTGTAGGTGCATTTAAAAGTGCAGTCCCTAGCAACTTAAGAAAATGTGGATCCAAGAGTGATCTTAAGTCTTAAATAGCCAGTTGTTTTAATACACAACCTGTTTTTAAGTGAAATTGCAAACACCAAGTCAGACCTGCATATAACAAAAGCTAGTAATAAACCTTTGCTTATGTATGTTTATTTGCCTGCAAAGAAGAAACAATGTTACACATGGGCTTGTTTGTTGTAAATGTTCTAGAAATAGGCATGAAGCAACTAACAACAATACCTTGTCTATGAAAACTGGTGATGCTACTCAGCAACCTGTACTTGAAAACATACTAATGGAATGTGATAATACTAAATGTTTAACTTACAAAATTATACAGTCATCTTGTTGCCATCGTGTTGTAACTAACCTCATTGAATGTACTGTTGTGGTTGGAGTGAAAGTGTTGCAAGAGTTGTTGGACTTGGGGCATGATTAAATTGATTAGATCACAATATATCTTTGAGTATAAAGCAACTGATAAACATTAACTTAAAGTAATATATGTACATGGAGACAAAGGTGAGTGCTGAATAACACAAGTAGAAATACAAGCCATTCGAGAAAATTCCAAAAAACAGACGTCCAAAAGGCTGAAGTTGAGTAAAAACAGTTTTAATAACAATAATAAATGTACACAAAACAAACTGGTGAGTGCTTTCGTGGCTTCAGACCATAAAGTTCTTGACACCATTACAACTGTGTTAAAGGATACCAAGAAATTTCTACAAGACCTATATCAATGGTCAATAAACCTGGATGATTTGAATGACATTTTGTTTGTAACATTAGATGTTAATTCACTTTTTCTGGTCATTCCAAATGATGTAGGACTAGATAGTGTAAGGCTTTTTTTGACATCTAATAAAGTTTTTTCTAACTCTAAGGTAGAGCTACTGCGTGCACTACCATATCTAATACAAGAGAATAATGTTTTCATCTTTGAATCGGAATATTTTCTGCAAAAACTGGGGGCTGCAGTGGGCAAGGCATGTGCCAACTCTAATGCCAACATTGTCTTGGCATATTGGGAAAAGCAGTCAGTTTTTACAGATGTTAGCTTTACT
Organism: Protopterus annectens; assembly: GCF_019279795.1. NCBI lineage: Eukaryota > Metazoa > Chordata > Ceratodontiformes > Protopteridae > Protopterus > Protopterus annectens. Next base: position 575,951,704 of record NC_056734.1, on the reverse strand, counting down.
TCACGTGAAATTTTATAAACGATTTTTGGGCGATGTCTTTTTTGTTTGGCAAGGACCAGCTAATCTACTATTGGAGTTTGTAGATTATCTACAAAATACAACTACATTTCTTTCATTTACTATGCATTACTCTGCCTATGATATATACTTTCTTGACACTGTAGTTAAGAAGGATGAGCTAGGCAGTTTTGCACTAGTATGTATAGGAAACCCTATAGGAATAACAACATCTTACACAACACTAGCATGCACCCTAGGCACATTCCAAGGAATGTGGTTAAAAAACAGGTGCCCAGAGTAATGAGACTGCACACAAATGAAACTAAGCTGGAAGAAGCTCTGGATACTTTACGTATAGAATTATTAGTGCATGGTTACAAAATAGGGGTCATTGAAAGGGCTATTAATGAGGTTACATATGCCACAGGGAATAAGATTAGACCCTATTTCTCTGACCCCCTGGACCAATGAGCTAAGGAGAAACATTTACCTGAAGGCAATTCAAGTAGGGTAACTTTAACATATTCAGATAACATTAACGTCATTTGTTATGTGGTGAAAAAGAACTGGCCAATACTTATGATGGACCCAAGTGTAGGTAATGTGGTTGGACTCCATCCACGATTCTCTTTTAAAAACAATAAAACCCTGAAGCAATGTCTATTTTAAGGACAGAGCTATATTGACAGGTTACATTCTGAAAGGAGAGGTATGTATGCATGTAGATCATGTAGTGCCTGTAGGTATGTGTGGACGGTTACTTCTGTTACACATCCTAGAACTATGAGAAAGACTGAGTTTAGTTTTTATGCTGACTGCACAGATAAGAACATAGTTTATTGGGCACAGTGCATTGTATGTGAAGGGTTCTATATTGGGAAAACCAATCGAACGTTGAAAGAAAGAGTACTTGAGCGTAATAATGATATACGCAATAGGAAAGAAAGTAATGCGCTAGCCAAACATGTGATGGAAACTGATGATGCCCATCGATTTAAGTTTTTGGCTCTGCATAAAGTTGGTACTAATATAAGAGGAGGTGATATAGCTAATGAAACAGAATATATTGAGTTAAGATGGATTCTTGACCTGAGGGCTACTGTATACCCGGGTCTGAATAATGCTGTGTCTTTAAAACCTGCTCTGAAGAGGAGAGGATTACATCATTAATTGCACCATGTGACTTGACATCCCTTAATTGTATGGCTGGTTATCTGTATATAAGGTTTTAAGTGTTTTATTATTCTTTATGGTCTGAAGAAGCAGGTAAGCCACAAAAGTGCTCACCAGTTTGTTTTGTGTACATTTATTACTGTTATTAAAACTGTTTTACTCAACGTCAGCCTTTTGGATGTCCATTTTTGGAATATTATTGTGTGTGGACTTAGTCTGGGTTCCTACTGAGCTTTCGTTATAACCATTCAAGAAAAGTGTTATGCCTAGTATCTTTAGTGCCTAATGTAGCACATGAAATGACAATTGACTGGGAATTTCCCAAATTCCTGATCTCTGCAAAATATGTTGAAGCAGGAGGTCAACTGGATATGTTGCCGGAAATACATAGCCTCCGTAAAGAAAATGGTATAGGGCTGGGGGGGAAACAAAATAAGCACAGCTTTGGCTCTCTGTGAACTGTTTAAGAAATCTCATAATGACTCTTGTCAGATGATTAGCAATTAAGGTAATAAAAGTTGCCAGCGTGCAGACTGACAAGAAAGGACCCATAGTTAAGCATACACTAAAGATGTAGGTGTGAAACTGAGGAAGAAATAGAGCAATCTCAAACTGAAGAAGGAAAATGGAACATGGGTCCTGAAGAGAGACTGTTAAGCTTATCCTCTGCTCTATCCTGCAGTTTCTACTGAACTTTTTGTCTGCCTTACCTTTTTACACTTTGGTTTGGATCTTACACCAAGCAAAGATAGTCTGAATAAACAAACTCTACAACAAAAGGAGAAAGCTACTACAAGATAGAGCAAAATCCTTAAAAGGTAAGACACCGCTGATCACTATAAGTAAAAAGCTAAGAGCTCTCATAAAATCATCCAAAGCTAATTTTGAGAGAAAAATAGCTAAGGACTCTAAAGACAACCATAAGGCATTCTTTAGCTATGTCAGAAACCTAGGAGGAAACTCCCAGATATACTCAGAATTAGTCCAAAATGATGTGAAGATTACTGATCCTACAGACATTGCCAACATACTGGCTGACAGGTTCAGTGCAAACTCCCCCCCCCCCCCAAAAGGAGAGATATCTATACCAAATGATTGTAGCCCCCCAAACATCTCTAACGCCCAGGTGAGAACTGCTCTCTCCAAGGCAAAGAACACAGCATCCATGGGACCTGATGGTGTCCCCGGCTGTGTGCTCCATGAACTCAACGAGGAATTAAACCCACAGTTAGGACAGCTGTTTAATCTTAGTCTCACCTCCGGATATGTACCCAGGGAGTGGCGCACAGCGACTGTGGTCCCACTTCACAAAGGCGGTGCCTCCACCGACCCTGGAAATTACCGTCCCACTAGCTTGACAAGCCTTGTCTGCAAAGCCATGGAGAGGATCATAATGGATCTCATAAATAAAGACATAGGGAATTTGCAGACTTTGGATCCAACCCAGTTTGGCTTTGTCAAAGGCAGATCATGCCTTGTAAACTTGGTTGACTTTTTCAAAACAGTCACCAAGGCCATTGACGAGGAAAGGCAGTCCATACAGCCTACCTAGACCTGGCGAAGGCTTTTGATACAATACCCCACTCGGGTATCATTGAAAAACTCATCAACTTAAATGTAAACCCATACATTACAAGATGGGTTGCAAACTGGCTGAGTGACAGAACCCACAGGGTCAGAGCTGCTGGCGCCATGTTAGACTCAAAGCCTGTCACAAGTGGTGTCCCACAGGGCTCAGTCCTGGGCCCACTCTTGTTTGGCATCTACTTTTCTGAAGTACAAGCAAACACAGGAGGGTTATGGCTGACAAAGTTTGCAGATGACTGCAAACTGGGCGCCGTAGTCGAAAACACATCTGACACAGATATCCTTCAGAAGGGTCTCACAGAAATGGATAACTGGTGCCAGAGCCATGGCCTAAAGTTAAATGCCAAGAAATGCATAGTCATACCCTTCGGGAAAACAAGGTTACCCCTAGCTACCATATAGGTGGCAATCCACTGATCACAGAAGAAGTTATCAGGGACCTGGGGACCCAGGTTGACAGTAGCCTTTCATTCGACACTCATATTGCTAAAGTAGTTAGGAAGACCTTCTACATTGCCCACCTTATCATGAAGGGATTCACATCTAGATCAAGGGAGGTCATAGTCTCCCTATACTCATCACTCATCAGACCAATGATTGAGTACAATGCCCCATTCAGAATGTATCTGACCCGACACTTGCAGCAGCTGGAGAGGCCACAAAAGTTCCTCACCAAAAGGATAAAGGGTCTCAAAAATCTGTCTTATGCTGCCCGACTGAAAGAACTCCAGCTATATTCAGTTGCTTACCGCTTGCTCAGAGGTGACCTGTGCCTGACATACAAGGCCATGTCAAACCCAGATTTGATGAACATGCTTCATCTCAAAAAATCTAGATCCCTCAGAGCCACAAGGGTGGGAGACTTAAACCTCAACACGGTTATTAATAGGACATGCTGGAGGGATAGATTCATCACCCAAAGACTCCCTATGCTGTGGAACAAAATCCCGGTATATGTGAGGCAGAGCACCTCGCTGGCCTTGTTCAAGAGGAATCTTGACCAATGGATTGGCAGATACCCCAGGGTTAAGCATACACTAAAGATGTAGGTATGAAACTGAGGAAGAAATAGAGCAAGTTTCTCAAACTGAAGAAGGAAAATGGAACATGGGAGATAGACTGTAAAGCCCTCGGGCAGATAGCCTAGTATGAACCTATGAACCTATGAAGCAAAAGCAGTGCTTAAAGGTAAAGAAAGCAAGACAACTACTGAACAGGAGGAAGGAAAGCTTCCAGTACCCATGACAGACCAAAACCATTTTTGTGAATTGCCTATAAATATGATGACAGTACACATCCAGATTCAGTGAGGCTACAGTTCAGAGCCAGACTTCTAAAGGTAATTTTGCATATTATATTTTACTCTGCTCTAGTGTCACAATTAAACATAGCAGCTTTGTCACATAGAATTTTTCAGACCAAACAACTTTCTCAGTCATATTTTCAGGCATTTTATCATACTATATTCTTTCTTAATGCCTGATTCTTGTCTTTTCTTGCATAATATTCATATGAGTGTTATAAAAGCATATCAAAGTGCTCACAAGTATTTCAGTTTTACAACTTTCTATCTTTCTGAAATATTATTATTTTGCTTTTTAAACATTTTTTTCTGTCAAAACACATTCTCTTATAATCAATAGCTACTTGTGCCATCCTGCAAACTAGAGGTTTTGGCCAAACATTGACTCTTTTGTGCATATAACCATGTTGTACACTCAGTGAAGCTCTCTGCTGATCATTTGTAAATAATCATTATCTTTATCAGCATGTTAAATGTATTGCTGTCCCAGTGCATGTTATTCCTTCAATTTTTATTATTATCTGTGGTATATTTATGACTTTTAGGCTTTTGTTTTCTCCTTATTCACAATAGGTTTATAGGTTCATAAGTTCATAGGTGTTTACTAGGCTAACGACCACAAGGGTCTTTTTAAGCCTAGACATGCATCCCGCATCTCTGACACATTCTGGCACCCTTAATAAGTGTAAACCTGAGCCTGGGAGATGAACCATTTATAGGTTACCTGCTTGCATTAGAGACATAGGTACCAAACCAGGGAAGAATATCTGGTTTCCAATCCAATTGTCCAAGTTTCACTTGAATTGGGTTAGGGAGGAACTCTGCTTCACAAGGATGGGGAACCTGTTCCATAGACAGGATAGTCTCTGGGACATATACCTATCTCTCCAGCAGGTCCTATTTATATCATAGGCAAGGTTTAAATCTTTAGAACAGGTAATTCTGGTGCCATTTGTTTTGCAGATATGCAGGAGGTCCATCAGAGTGGGGTCTGACAATGCCCTGCATGCCAGGCATAGATCTCCCCTTAAAAGCCTGTAGGAGACAGAATTTAGGAATAGGGCCTTGAGTTGGTCAGCACAGGATATATTACTGACGTCCTGCATTCTTTTACTGAGGAAGCTCTGTGGACGTTCCAGTTGTTGGATATGCCTGGTTAGGTACATACCAAAGGAGGCATTGTACTCAATGATAGAGCTGATGAATGCCAAATAAAGGGGAACAATGACGTCCTTGGACTTAGATGCCATACCTTTGTTTATAAGTTGTGCAACATAGAATGATTTTCTCACCACTGTAGACACGTGATGATCAAAGGCTAGATTACTATCTATGTGTGTCCCTAAGTCCCTGACTACTGGGTCAGCTCTAAGGGGTGCGTTGTCAATATGATAGTTACCAGGGATGGATGACTTCCCTAAGGATACTATTATTCATTTCTTGGCAGTTAATTTTAGTCCATGGCTCTGACACCAGCTGTTTGTCTGTGTCAATTCCTCCTGGAGAACATTTGTGTCAGTATGAGATTCAGTGACAGCTCCTAATTTGCAATTATCTGCAAATTTAGTCAGCCACAGACCACTGACATTGGCCTTGACTTCTGAGAAGTAAATGCCTAAAAGGAGTTGTCCAAGGACTGATCCATGAGGGACTCCACTTGTGACTGGCATCTTTGTAGAGGTGGACTCCCAAATTCTAACTTCCTGGGTCCTGTCTTTTAGGCAGTTGGCTATCCACTGGGGGACACACGGGTTTTCACCTAACCGCTTCAGTTTGTCAACAATGCTAGAGTGGGGTATTGTGTCAAATGCCTTGGCCAGGTCAAGGCATGCAGTGTGGATGATTTTGCCCTCCTCTATTGCTTTGGTGACTTCTCAAAGAAGTCCAACAGGTTAAGTAGGCTTGATCTGCCCTCGACAAAACCAAACTAGGTTGGGTCCTGTGCCTGGATGTTTACTATATCTCTGTTGATCATGTCCATGATAATTCTTTCCATGGCTTTACATATAAGACTAATGAGACTTATGGGTCTGTAGTTTCCAGGGTCTGTAGATGGCCCACCTTTGTGCAGACGGATGACTGTTGCCTTTATCCATTGATGAGGCACAAAGCCTGTTTGGAGGCTACAGTTGAATAGTAATTCCAGATACAGTGATAGGTCATGTTTCATGCTGTTTAGAAGTTATCCTGGGATATTGTCTGGGCCCACTGATGCAGTGTTCTTGGTCTTAGAGAGAGCATTAAGGACCTGTTCCCTAGTGATAGTAGAGGGAATTATATTTGATGATATTTCTTGAGGGAAGGTTGAGGGAGAGAGAGGAGTAAATCTGGAGCTGAATTTATCAGCCAGGAGGTTTGCTATATCTTCTGGCTCAGTATAGGTGTCTCCATTTACAATGAGCTCTGCACGCAGTTGTGTATTGCCTTTGAGGTTGTGTACATAGCTAAAGAATGCTTTGTGGTTGTCCTTGGCCTGGGAGTCCAAACTTACCTCAAATTTTTCTTTGGCGGGTGTTATTTGTCCTCTGAGTTGTTTGTTTAGTTTGATGAGAGTGCTTTCATCCTGCTGGGTGCTGCACCTCCTCATTTTTGCCATGATTTTCTTTCTTCCTTCTGTTATACATTCGAATGACTTTGTTATTCCACCAGGGTGGCTTGTTTTTTGAGTTATTTCCGTACTTCTTCCTAGTGGATACAGTTGTCTTTATGCAGCTAGTAACATGCTTGTACAAGGTTTCTCTAAACAGATGTTCTTCGTGTTTCACTGTTGCAGTAATCACATTTGGGTTATCCCTACCAGGATAGCCCTCAGCCAGCCCAAAGACCAGAGGCTTAGTATTTCTGCGTCAGTTGCTGTCACTTCAGGACTTAAGTCAGGTCATCAGTAGTATAAAGTAAAGCAGCCGATGCCATTACATCAGTCTTTCTTGCCATGGAGCCCGAAGTGGAAGCAGTTCACACGAGTGATGGTCGGCCACTACCTGAGTTTCATCTACTGATTTGAAGATGAAGACTTCAAAAGCTAAGTACCCCATTGGGGATCCTTTTTTCTTGTACTAACCGATGTCAGAAAAAGTTAGCAATTGTCTCGCCTGCTTGAAAGCAAATACCACACCGAGACTTTCATTCTTACTACATCATTTGTTTAGACCCAGACCATGACGTCCCCCACTGTTGCTTCTGTGCTTTATTCAACGCCAGAACTATCCATCGTCGGGCCCTTATTGTAGCTAGATATTTTTGCTTACAGTCCTTGAACTCCGATATGGCTTCAGTAAGCCATCCGACTGCAGATCTTCTGAAAAAACGTAAAGATAAAGACAGAGACAGACCGTACAGGTCCAAACCAACCAACAGCACTTCTGTTAAGCTAGTTGTCTGTTATCTGGTCCTCAAAGAAGCACTTTGCAGCCCCTGGTGCCCACTTCTGTGAATTCGCAGGACACTACTGAGACCCTTTCACAGCCCCTGGTGCCCACTTCTGTGGATTCACAGGCCACTACTGAGACCCTTTCGGAGTCTGGTATACCACAAAACTCTTCTTTGACTAAGGATCCTGCAGTCATCTCTACCTTGGATGGGTCCAAAGCCACTGAGCAGGCACTGACTTCCAAGGCAGTCCTTCACACTACCGATTCTCAACACAAACCGATGTCTTCTTTCTCGACTACCGTTCTTTCGAAAACTACCATTTCTTAGGCCCATGGTATGAACCACACACAAGAAACTGATGACCCAATTTCAGGCACCTGCTTCCTTGCCTCAGTCTCAAATGCTTAAAATGGCAGAAGACCTTATCATGCTTATCAGTGGAAGCCAAGCTACCCCCTCCAAAGGGAGAAGAGATCTGTCCCCTGTAGTTTTGTCTGAACAAGAGTCAGATGACTGATGCATCTGAATGTGAAGACATACAACCCCTCTCTACTTATGAGGATTCTTTTGCAGAAGATTCCTTCCCTTCTGCCTCTCCCTCAGAGGATTTTTCCCTTGGGGAAACCCTTCATACCTTTAAGGGAGCATTTCCAATGGGAGAGTCAGGACTACCCTCAGTCTAAAAATAGACTCAGGGAATTCTTAGATCTTCCACAGCACAGACCCTTGGCCATCCCCCCTGTCCTGGATGTTGTGGAGGATGTTTTCCTGGAATCCAGCTTGACTCCTTACACCCTCCCTCCTTCAACCAGAAAACCAGAAAGGTACTATAGAGTCCCTAACACACAAATTTATTTTTAAAAATCCTATTACTGACCCTGAGATAATTTCTTAAGGGCCTAAAGGCATTAAAGCAACCTCTGCTAAGAATCCCACCCCCTCAGAGAGGGATTCCCGAGCACTAGACAGATGGGGTAAAAAAGTATACACCTCAGTTACACTTGCTATCAGGGCACTAAATTGTCAGTTCCATATGCTAAAATTTCAGCAACATACCCAGGAACTCCTCAAACAAAAAATGTCTTCCTTCCCTGCTTCTGCAGTATCTAAATAGTTACAAGAGGGAATGCATTCTGCAAGTCAAGTAACTAAACACACCTTGCACTGTGGTTTTGATGCCCTAGAAGCTTCCTGCAGAGCAGCAGTCACTGGATCTGTCATTATAAGGCATGCATGGCTTAAGGAACAGCCCCTGCTAGACCAAGTCAAATCTAAATTGTTGGATGCCCCCTTGCACAAAAACAACTTATTTGGCAGTAAGGCAGAAGAGGTCTTAAGAAAGATGGAAGAAAAAGCAAAATCTATGCAGACAGTTAAGGATTTCTTACAGGTCCAGCCACCCAGGTTCAGCAGGCATTGTTCCACCAAGCATTGGTCCTTTCCTGCTTCCACTAAGCCAGTCCAGCCCAGACCTCAGGGAACCAGACCCTCCCCAGACAGAAATCACAGGGAATGCAGATATCTAAGCAGTGGACTACCTCCACTTCAAAACAAGGGAGTTATAAGCCATCCCCTTATGGTAAGAACTCACAATGACTCACCTCCCCCACCCCCTCCATCTGCCCACCTTCACTTACCCCTAGGAGGAAAACTCTCCTTTCACACAAGGTCCTGGACCACCATTACCAATGACCGCTGGGTTTTCAACATAGAGTCCCAGGGATGCAAATTTTCTTTCCACACCCTTCCTACCCCAAAAGAGTTCCCAGATCTACCTCCAAACAAGTGGGCAGAGGTGCAAAAACAAGTCCTTTCCCTGCTCTCTATGAGGGCAGTAGAGCATGTTCCTGCAGAACAGAGAGGCCGAGGTTTCTACTTCAGACTTTTTCTGGTACCCAGAAAAGAGGACACCTGGTGCCCCATCCTCAATCTATCCATGCTAAACACCTTCCCGGTGATCCCAAAATTCAAAATGCTCACCCTCCAGCAGCTGCTACCCATACTCTCCAAGGATGCTTGGCTAGCCACCCTAGATCAAAAAGAGGCCTACCTCCATATTCATATCAGGGAATCATGCAGGAAATATCTCTGCTTCAGGGCAGGATTTCAATACTTTCAGTTCTCTGCACTTCCCTTTGGCTTATCTACTGCTCCCATAGTTTTTACAAAATGTCTGGCTCCGGCCATTGCTTTTGCAGAAAAAGGAATATCCAGATTTACCCATACTTAGATGACTGCCTAATTCAGGCAGGCAGCCAGGAAAAGCTGCTCAAGCACCTGGCCCTTGTAAAGTCCCTACTAACCTCCATAATATACACAATCAATGAAAAGAAATACAAACAGGAGCCCATCCAAAGGATTATATTCCTGGGAGCAAGCCTGGACACACCATCACAGATGGCATTCCTTACACCAGAAAAGCAACATTCCCTGACAGACTACTTCTTTCAACAAGCCACCAGACCCCAGTTGTCTGCAAGGAAGATCCTGCAAGCTCTGGGGTTCATGGCATCTTGCATACTACTCATTCCATATGCCGACTGCATATGAGGAAACTTCAATGGTACCTAAAGAGCCTTTGGTGTCAACACTCTCAAGACCTGTAGGCTCTTATATCTATAATTCCTTGCCTCAGAAAAGATTTTCTTTGGTGAGCAACAGCATGCTCCCACAACAAGGGACTACCATTCTCACCACCCCCTGCCACCCAGACCCTCACCATAGATGCATCAGACTATGCCTGGGGTGCACACCTAGATGGCAGGTGCATACAGGGCTAATCAAACCTACAGCAAATCCCTCTGCACATCAACTAAAAAGAGATGATGGAGGTCCAGCATGCCTTGATAGCTTTCAAGCCCCTTCTCTCCCCTGGGGCTCCCCTGATCAAAACAGACAACACCACTGTAATGTGGTATATCAACAAGCAGGGAGGAACTCACTCCTACCCTCTATGCAGGCTGGCCATGACCCTTTGACACACAGCCTCTGCCATGCAACTCCACCTGTTAGCACAATTCCTACCAGGTTCTCTCAACTCTCTGGCAGACCAATTGAGCAGAAATCGTCTGGACCTACACGAGTGGCAGCTCAACAGAAGAGCCTTCACCCTAATAACTCAGAAATAGGGCACCCCGAAGGTCGATCTCTTTGCCTCCCACACCAACCATCAGCTCAGCAAATTCTGCACCAGGGAGAATCACTGCATGGCTTGGAAAGTGGATGCCCTGTCCTTCCCCTGGGTCAATCTGTCGGTCTATGCCTTTCCTCCACTACCTCTCTTCCCCAGGGTACTGCTCAAAATAAAGGAGGAAAAAACAAGGACAATTCTTATAGCTCCAGACTGGCCTTGCTAGACCTGGTACCCCTTGCTGTGCAGCCTGTCCCCACTGCCACCATGACATCTTCCTCAGATTCCAAACCTCCTGACTCAGAGGGAGGGGGAATTTATGCATCCCCAATTGCAGACACTCAGCTTGGCTTATCCCTTAACCCCTGATCAATCTGCCAACCTCAATAAACAGGTTCTAGATGTTTTATGTGACATCAGACGCCCTAGCACTAGAAAGTCTTATGCTGACAAATGGAAAAGGTTCTGCACCTGGAGTCAGGCTAAGGGAGCCAATACGGCACAGCCCTCCCTCCTTCCCTCTCATCCTGGATTACTTAGCTGACCTACTACACAGTGGCCTATCTTTTTTCCTCTATGAAAATTCATGCCTCTGCTATCTCTACTAATTTTTCCAATGAGCAGCCCCTTTTCTCACACCCCTTAATCAAACAGTTCTAAGAGGGGCTAGCAACTTGAGGCCACCCAGAAAACCACCAACACCAGCTTGGGACCTTAACTTTGTGCTTGAAAAGCTCACCCTGCCCCCCTTTGAATCAGCTTCTTCTGCAGAGCTAAAATTTCTCTCCTGGAAGACAGCTTTCCTTCTGGCCATCACTTCAGCCAGAAGAGTCTCTGAGCTGCAAGCACTCATGGCTGTGGAACCCTTCATCATCTTCCATGCTGACAGAGTATCCCTCAGTTCTAATCCATCCTTCATGCCCAAGGTGGTGTCCAGTGTGGCTCTCAATCAATCCATTCATTTGGCCACCTTTTTTCCTAGTTCCCAGAACAAGGGGGAAAGGATACTGCACTCTCCAGATGTGCACAGACAGCTCAGATTCTATCAAGACAGGACTATACCCTTCAGAAAGTTTGATAAATTGATGGTTAGCTTTGCTACAGGGGCAGAAGGCAAAGCTATCTCCAAGCAAACCATTTCCAAATGAATAGCACACTGCATCCATTTCTGCTACAAACAACACGGAAATCCCCCCACCCTCTCCAAGGGGGTCAGGATTCACTCCACCACAGCAGCCTCCACCTCTGCAGCTTCCTCAGATGAGTCCCCACCAGGGACATCCTGGAGGATGCCACCTAGACATCTGTTCACACTTTTACCAAACATTACCACCTGCCTCTCTTCTCCAAATCCAGGGCAGGGTTTGCCTCTGCAGTCTTGCAGGGCATCCTAGCCATCCCCTAGTTTACTTGACTGCCTCCACCCATTTCCTCAGCTTTGGGAATCAACCCAAATGTGATGACTGCAACAGTGAAACATGAAGAACATAGTACAGTTGTGTACCTACCATAAATGTAGATGTTTGAGTGTATTCACTGTTGCAGTCCTGGTTTCCCTCCCTCCATCCCCCTTTTTTCTTCTCTTTCCTTACAAGGGACATTGGTATTTACTTTCTTCTGGTGGAGTTCTTCCACCAGAACCTGGCTCCTATTTGGAGGCTCCTGACAGGTTAGGGCAAGAAAAACTGATGTAATGGCATTTGCTGCCTTACTTTATACTACTGACGACCTGATATCAGTCCTGAAGCGACAGCAATCAATGCAGAAATACTAAGTCTCTGGTATTCAGGCCAGCCAAGGGCTACACTGGCAGAGATAACCCAAATGTGATGACTGCAACAGTGAATACACTTGAACATCTACCTTTATGGTAAGTGTACACAACTCTACTTTCTACATACACAGAAGTGTTCTCATGGTTTATAGGGGTTTGAAATGTTCCCAGGTTCTCACTTAATAGCAGGAGGATTCCCAGTTAATAGTGGGGTAATTAAAGTTATCTATGAATATGGTATTGGGTTGGATGGTTAGTGTTTTTAATATGTTTAAATACATGGTATGGGTTTCCTGGGTCATAGAGGGGGACCTATAGCTTGCAAGGAAGTGGTATTGGATTTTACCTATGGTGATTTGAACATGGAGCAGCTCAAGTGCATTATTCTGATTGAGCAGCCTTGAAGTATATTTATTTTTGATGTAAATAGAAACACCTCCACCTTTAGTCCCTGCCTGTGAAGTAGCTGGTCTAAAAGTGTGGAAGACATTATAACCTTGCACTGTTGGTGTGCTGTCCATGGCTTTAAACTACATCTCAGAGACTGCACAGACATCAGCATTCTCTAGGGTAAAGAGAGCTTCCAGGGCATGGATTTTTTTGTTTAGGCTTCTAGCATTGAGCAGTAATACATTTAGATTTTCTTGGTTTTGATTTTCTGAGTCAAAAGTACTTTCAGTTTGGCAGTGCCTAAAAAAGTCACTATGGGGGAAGACAATGTTTTAGCTAATATTTGAAAGTCTAGAGGGGAGAGGTACAGACCATCCCAGGCAAAGCAGCGTGGTCTGTTGACCATCTCCTTCCATGCTGACAAATACTACACCTCCTTAGAATGACACCAGAAACTTAGCCAATTATTAAAGTAAGTCATCTTCTGTTCATATTGTGACATCATCCTTGTAGAAAGTAGAATGCTGCTCAATGCTAGGCTCATACCAGCATAAGACACATATTCCGAGAGCTGTATGATGTCTCTCTTCATATAGTCTAGGGAGATGCGTTTCAGGTCTTTTGCTCCCGCATGGACTATAACTGAGTCATATTGGTAATTGTGGTCCAATGACCTGAGTGCATATGTAATGTGGTGGATCCTAGCCCATGATAAGCAACTGACCGTAACTTTCTCTGAACAACAAAATAAAAAATAAAAATAATAAAAAAAAAAAAAAAAAAAAACACAGAGAAAATGAAAAACACCAACTGCAGAAGCATAAAATCCAAAATTGTTTAATACTCCAGCGCATCAGCTAGCAAGCCTTTCAGAGTTTTTTGCTTTGACTGTAACTTTCTCCATACTCAGCCTGGTGAGAGAACATCAGTGTGTCTCATGTTGGAGTCTCCAATGACTAGAATCTTGGATTGTGTGGTGAAAATTTAAGTACTGAGTATTTAGGCAGATATTATGAAATTAGAAACAAATCAAGCAATATTTACTGAAAACAAATAATTAGCTTATCAAGAAGGATGAAAAGAGGGTAGTCACTTGAATGGCTACTGCCTGGCTACTACTAAAGTTGGTCTCACCACAGCTTCCCTCTGTTGGGATACGATACTCCTTTGCTTCTTCTCTCACTAGAAGCAAAATTTTAGCACCAGTCCCAAGAAGTGAAGCAGGTCACAGCCTATTTGGTGATCCACAATCTTGTCCCAGATGATGCAAGTGTCTGTAGGCTTTTAGCCTTTTTCTGATAGATGCCTCAAATAGCAACCAGACCAATCAGGTACATTAAGCACAGGCACTCACTCTCCAACCAGAAACAGTCAGGAATCAATGCACTCTGCTCCTACGCTCACCAGGATCAGAATATAAGCACAGATTCCAAGCTGTCACCTCTAAAGCAGTTATTAGGCTTTCTGGTGATCAGCAGTTTCCAGGAAATAGTGCCACTGTACTCCTTCCCCCACCAGAAGAAAACAGAAACAGTAATCCCAAGATGACTACTGAGAGGGAGAATATGGGCTCTTCAATAACTGGTGGTCTTGCAATAGATGCGTTATGGTAAGATGAAAAAAATGGTTTATCCTAAACAGTGCAGTGTGCACTAAGCAGTTAGATATGAAAGTGGGGAACTTAATTTTTAGCTGTCTAAATAGTTAAATTTTAGTGGAGAGACACTATTTTTAAAAGAGCAACATATATTGAAAGGGGGGCACTTTTATATTCTGGTACTGTGGAATACAGTAGGATGGCTAATAAATTTCAATAGTTGAAGGGGAGTGATTTCACAAAATGATAATTTTGTGATTACTCACATCTGCCAGTAAAAGCAGAGAAGAAATGAGATATATAGCCAAATTAACATAAGTACAGGCAACTAGGAACACAGTGGTGTTTAAAAACACAACAGTAACACTGTGGGAGGGTGGGAAATTTTCTATCTGACTCATAAGATATAGTTCCGTGGTCTCTTTTCAAGTTTAAATATGCAGTTAAAAGCAGCATACAAGTAAAACACAGTGTAAAGAAAACAAATCACAGTATACAAAATAGAAAAAGGCAATAAAGTAATACAAAATACAATACAAGAAATAAAAAGCAAACTAACCTTTCCTTCACAGCAAACTGTTGCAGATTCTGGGTGAGCCTTTCCAGTAAAGTGAGTTCATTGTCAGTCTTGTTTACTTGTACACCATCTGTCCGAGCTTTTAACAGCACATTGAGTAGTTTACTTGTATAGCACTTAGCTATGGGTTTTTTTTCCTAGTGTTAGATCTATTGATCTCAACACCCCCCCCCCGGGTAATAAGTTCTTATGCTCCACATATTTCTACCAATGATTAATGAATGACATAGGTGCCCAAATTCACAGTCATAAACATTAAGTTTCTGGTATAAAAAAATAAATGACTTACACAGGGTAGACACTTACTTGGCTCATATTTTGCCAGTAATTTATGTGTCAGCACTGTCAGACTACTTTGTCCCTCCTTATTTAGGTCAAAGGTTTTATAAAACCATTTTAAATTCCAAGATTTGCAAGTACAAGTCCATTAATAGCTAGACTGACTGTGGGAGAAAGGGGACTTGTAAGTCTGAGATCATAGTGTTTAGGGTATTCCCTATTCTCTAAAGCATAGTGATCTCAGAGTAGGCATTTATAAATATTAGGCGTATGGGGAATGAAGCCCACCACAATTGGTAAGGCAGGGGCAAGACACATACAAAAATAACTTAAAAAGGATGACAACAGTTGTCAAGATTTGGTGTTCTTTTTCAGTCTTGCTGTTATTTTTATAAGTCTCAGAATTACATTGGGTTAAGTATTAAATAGCATGATAGCATCCCAGCTTGCAATAGGAAGACATATGGCACACTTGACTCTCCATAGCCATCAACTGTCCAGATTTTCACAGAATGCAAAAGTTTTTGCCTCATATTGTTGGCCTTTTCCTTATAAAGTCTGTAGTTTTCTGTCAAATCACTGTGGACGGAAGTCACTAAATAATGCCATACATTTGAGTTTTCAGACTTTATATCCATCAGAAAATGCATGCTATTCTTTTATTCTAGTGACTTTGTAAGTTTGTAGCAGCAATATTTAAAATCTAACCCTATTTTTGGGACTTTGCCCCCCCCCCCTTTATTTTAGGCTTTGCCACTATTTCTTGTGTTAAGAGCTTGAGAGATATGGGACTATATATGGTTTGTCACTGAGGACACTCACTGTGAGATATAGTTCAAATCCTTGTATCCAAGCCTACAAGTTTTCTAACAGGTTTCCATGCATCTTAAAAACATTTACAGAATGAATCACTACCACACTGAGCTAAATTTAAGTGACAAACTTCCCAAGAATTGATTTTTGAGTTGTTTGCATATAACTTGCATATTTTCGACATTTCTTGAGTGAGGGGTTGCTCATAACACTAAAGTAAATTTATTCAGGCTGAATGTGTTTGATAAAAATGAAACATTCACATTAAGATATTGTTGACAGTAGGCTGGACAATTAAAACAAAGGACATATGTAAAGTAAGTGCAGCAGTCAAAGGAAATTAATTATTCATCTTGTGTTTCAGTGCAACACAATGAAATAAATTACTAATTCTCATCTCAAATTATATTAGGCCTTCCTGGCTTCAGTTCTGACATACCTGAAAGAGATGCTAATGGATAAAGAAACAGCAGTGATAATAGGTACTATGGTACATAAGGCTAGAGGCTCACATGATCCTTCTTCATACTTTAACTCACGAGTCTCAGGACCAGCCTAACCACATAACTTGTGTATTTATGTTATTAATTCTTAAAGGTATAAAGCATTGTTTACATTTCGCAAAATATTCTGAAATTTTCTGTAGCTTTGCAGTATCCTGTACTCAGAGTGGCATCAAAAAATCATTATAATTATTTGCAATAACTGTCTTTCGGTTTTTCCAGGTTAGGGGTCGCCACAGCAGAACTCCGGTCCGCTAATGATTGGCAGTAGATTTTTTACATGCTGGCTTGCCAGGCCTAATGCACAACCTTCAATGAAGGAATGCCCATTCATGCATGCCGACACACAGAAGTTGCTCTAACTGAGAATCGAACGTGCAACTTCTAACTGTGAGGCGACAACGCTACCACAGCACCACCACCACCACAGTTATCATAATTATTTGCAATGATATACTTAATTTACTCATCATAAGGGCTCAGTGATATTTCCCTGTTCTCAAGAGGCTTCCATTTGTGTTACTAGTGTGTGTGTGTGTGTGTGTGTGTGTGTGTGTGTGTGTGTGTGTGTGTGTGTGTGTGTGTGTGTGTGTGTGTGTGTGAGTGAGTGTGTGTGTGTGTGTGTGTGTGTGTGTGTGTGTGTGTGTGTGTGTGTGTGTGTGTGTGTGTGTGTGTGTGTGTGTGTGCTAATTTTGAATAAATTGACTAGTCCATTCATTTAGTTGAATTTGTTGCTTAAAAGTACCATTTGCATGTTTTCTACTGGCATAGGAAAGTAAGAATATGTTTATGTGCTTAATTATTTTTCTATTATCACATAATAATATGTAGCATTATTTTCTTTGGCAAACCTGCACACCAATGCTCCTATCACATAGATAACACCCCTCCTAAACACAGACTTGGACTTTGGGGACTTGGGCAAATCCTTTATATAGCCAGTCTAATCACCAGTGGAAATCTTCTAGATCTAAGAAGTCATCATCCCCCTCTGCTCCTCCATTGTCTGGCCAATTATGGAACATAATGGGTCTTTTGGTATGTACTTGTCTAAGCTCATGACTCAGCTTGGGAAACCACAGCATTCCTTACTAAGACAATCAAGGGCAAATACTCCTCAAGCTACCCAAAACAACCAGGGCCAAATACTACTCTAGCTACCCAAGACAGTCAAGGGCAAATACTCCTCGAGCTACCCAAGACAATCAAGGGCAAATACTCCTCGAGCTACCCAAGACAATCAAGGGCAAATACTCCTCGAGCTATCCAAAACAACCAAGGGCAAATACTCCTCAAGCTACAGAAGACAATCAAGGGCAAATACTCCTCGAGCTACGCAAGACAATCAAGCATAAATGCTCCCTTGAGTTATCCTGACTACCTTAAATTGTTCTCACTCTTTTCCATGTCCTATCGGCTTTTGAGATGTAACTTTGCCTAGCCTACAGATTCATAGGTTCACGAGGTGAATTTCCTATCTCCCATCCAATTGTCAAGGTTCCTTTTGAAGAGGGCTAAGAAGGCGCTCTGCTTGACATGTATGGCCAGTCTATTCCAGAGTCTGGGGAGTCTCTGGGTCAGGAACCTATCCCTCTAGCATGTTTTGTTCATTGTGATGAAAAGGTTTAGATCCCAGGAGAGTGTGGCTTTGAGGGATTGGGATTTTTTAAGTGGGACGCATATCCAACAGCTCAGGGTTTGACATGGCCTTGTATGTTAAGCAGAGATCACCTCTGAGTAGATAATATGCCACTGAGTATAGCTGAAGTTTTTTTAGACGGTCAGCATAGGGCATCTGCTTTAGGCCTGAGATTCATTTAGTGAGGTATTTCTGTGGCCTTTCCAGCTGTTGCAGATGTCTTGTGAGGTACATACCAAACGGGGCTTTGTACTCTATAATGGGTCTAATGAGGGATGATCCAGTCCTACGTGACCTCTTTCACATTCACAAAGCTAATAACACCCTAAGCATCCATTCAAGAGAGCTGAATGTCCAACCACTATATAAATAGAATTGGCTGGTGAGATAGATATCTGTCAAAGAGAATACCTAATTTATAAAATAGATACCCTGGTTGAAAAGCACAGTACTTCCCCGACCCTTTTTAAATGCAGTCTGGATGACTGGACAGGCCAACTTATGTACACCCCAGGTCTGTCTCCTGAAGCCATTATGGGACTGACATAACCAGGTTCATAAAAATTCACCCTGTTAGGGGATTCATTGTGGGAAAATTCAATATGAGAGCATGTGGTTTCAAATTGTCAACTGGTTTAACAACCTACTTTTACACTATGAGCCTGCACTATATAGGGCCTTAGCAACTATTCAGTATTTAATCCTGCCATGCTGATAAAATGACAATGTGTGCTCCAGTCTGTTATTTATATAGTTTGGGTTTTATGAACTGTAAGAAAACATAATTCAGAAAGTTATGGTTCAAGATATATTACCCTGTTTAGATAATGTTTTACTAGTTTTACTATGTTTCAACTGTATTATCCAATCAGAACCTGGAAAATGTAATGTCTGTTTCATAAATGACATTAATATTGCTGCAGGAAACTACAGTGATATAAGATGGAAACCTGTTTAATAAATAAAATTAATATTGCTATGGGAATATGGGAAGTGATATAATATGGAAGCCTGGTTTTGAAAGGACAAAAAAATTTCACTGGGCACATAGCATTATGTAAATCAGGTTGTCATTCAGAAATGAATCAAGCATCCAGTCATTCACTCAGTCACTAGAAATAATCTGGAACTGATAAATGAGGTACCCCTAAAATAAAACATCCGCATCATTAGCCAGAGATCAAGTATGAGAAGCATAGCTGGTCACAGGGTGCGGTATAACTTATAAGAAATATTTGATCCTCTTTTTTATTAATATGTGCTGTATTAGTAAATAAAAATGTGGGAAGTATACAATCTCTCACCCTTACAAAGCAAGTGAAAATATCATACACTTTTATCTAGTCTTCACTGAATTATGTTTTGGGAAAATATCCTTATTCTATGTGTGTGTGTGTGTGTGTGTGTGTGTGTGTGTGTGTGTGTGTGTGTGTGTGTGTGTGTGTAAATACACACATGCATGTCTGTGACTGTGGCTTATGTGTGGTTATGTTTACATACCCCAGTGTCCACAGGTATACAAAAAACATGCAGCCTCCTCAGTCCTTATCTGTGGGCCATACAAACTCACTAAAGCCCTTAAAATATTGCAGTCCACTTTAAGTCTCTCAAGGATTTCTTGCTCAGCAAAATGTAAATGTCAGTCTTTGCCTATAGCTAAAACATCAGCCATTGAGTGATGCTGTATGCCTGCAGTTTTTCAGTGGCGGAGACAAGCAGCTCTCAAAGAGAAATAGCAAGACTTGCAGCGACAAGAAATAGCTTCACCATTTGCAAAGTAGATAGAAAAGGCACGATTTTGCCTTTTATAAGGCATGAGCACATGTCAAAGAGCTGCATAAAAAAGTGACTATGAATTACCTAAAAGTGGGAACAGATCTCAGGTATATGTTTGTTGTAGAAATGTATGGCATTTCTCATCTAAATCTCATTACCGTCTCATTTGCATAAGTTTTCCATAAGCTGACTAAACCGGCTTCATCTCCCAAAAGCCTGCTCTATGAATCATGCCAAGCTGGGCTTAGCCATAGTCTGTGCAAATTTATGCTACACAGAAGTGCAGTGACTAAGATTACCACCCTTAATATTAAAACACAATGTGTTTATGTTCTGCAGCAGTAATCAAAGGAATCAAAAATGACTACTTTTGCAGAATGGTCTGGATAAAAAAGAAAAGAAAATAGCTTTAAACACATGTAATAGGAAGTGTTGCTTAAAAATCACCAAAACAGAAAGAAATGCTGCTCGTCTATCATTTCACTGTTTGCATTGTAAAGGCGTACATAAAACAATGCAACTGTGTTCTGCTTCATACCTTGTATTTAAATTTATCACATTTCTTTTACTGCCATTGGTACCTAAATGGAGTAGCCCTATGAGGCATGTGAAGGCCAAGTCAGTTCAATGATCTCTACACTGGCCTGTCGGTGGGAGTCAGACATCTTCCTTTGAGATG
>NC_056734.1:575906112-575926112 GCF_019279795.1 Protopterus annectens | reverse complement strand
ACATGCGTTGCTATGGTGCAAAAGTCTCTTTCTACCTTATATAATGAAAAGAAAGACATCAAAGAGGATGAGACATTTTCTGTATGGCACATTGCAATCCTTGTTATTTTATATAGTGCCAATATGGGAGGTAATTAATTACTCACACAAAGATGAAGAGATGAAAAAGGGATGAAAATTCATATTCAACAGCTGTTTATTGATTATATTTGCCTTTAACACAATGAACCAATTAAGTAATCTTGGAATGTTCTAAGCTCTATAAAAACAGTTCATTGTGTTTTTATTATATAGTTTGAAATGTTTAGAGCTGATGATATATGCTTAAAATATGAGAAAAAGCTGTGCATTCTTATGTGTGAGGTAAAAAAAAGAAGACAAGGGAAGATTTAAATTGGCATTTATGAAGGTCATTTTATGGCTGTAACTTTCTTTTGAGCTGCTCAGACTTTGTCTGGGTTAATTAGAAAGCCATACAGAGAGAAAAAAAAACAGTTAAATATGTTGCAAGCTTGAGGTACATCAAGAAGTGTTTCAAAAAATGCACTTATTTGTTCCTGTTCCTTGGTTTTCCATGGAGATCACAAGCTAAAATGCTTCTTTTTTGTCTTTTTAGGATGGAATCTGCATTTTAAATCCATATAGAGGCTTGAGATCCCCGTATGAATGTGCAAATAAAACCAAATGGCCCAGAAATTATGTATGCAGCCAGGTTAAAGGTTAAGCATGGGGTGTCTGTTTATTTCAAGGAGGAGAAGACAGGAAGAAAGGGGAGGAGAACAGAAGGGGAAAGGAAGGGAAGGGAGGAGAAAGGGAAAAATATATATGGGACTCTTTGAAGACATTTCTATATGGTAAAGCTTTAGTATGGTTTAAAAATCAGAAAAAGCAATGGAACAAAGATTTACTGGACTTACAAATATTTATAAGCTAAAACTTGATATTCAATAAGGGAACAAGCACTTAACAAAGTGAACTAGATGAAATAAATAAAAAACGATATAAAGACGCTACAACATAAGACAATGATAAAGTTAAAGAAGATTAAACTATGTTCTTACTCGATGAACCCCAGAAATCAGAAAAGAAAAGCAAACAGAACTAAAAAAATTATAAAAGCAAATCAGATGAAGGAAATATATATTCCAGATACTAAGAAGAAAGTATCATATTCAGAAGGAATACTAGAACCCTTTAAATTATACTTTCATAAAGTCAGTCTGCTAAGTGAAAAAATAGAATCACCAGACATATTAAAATCCTTTTTTAGGAAACATATTAAAACTAAATTGTTAGATCACATAAACTTAACTGATAAATCACAATGACCAAACTTAAATCCCAAATTATTAAGTTAAAGGCAAATAAAGCTCCAGGTTTAGACAATATTATCCCAGTAATGTTT
The DNA here is from genome assembly GCF_019279795.1 of Protopterus annectens. NCBI lineage: Eukaryota > Metazoa > Chordata > Ceratodontiformes > Protopteridae > Protopterus > Protopterus annectens. The sequence goes on along the minus strand of NC_056734.1, from coordinate 575,924,707 downwards.
AAATTATTAAGTAAAGAAGTATTAACATTATTGTTAAAAGTGTTCACGTTAGTAAAAGATGGTAAGGATATTCCTCCTTCTTGGAGATACACAGTGATATCCCCTATTTTGAAGCCAGATAAAAATCCAAGTGAATGCTCATTTTACAGAGCAATATCTTTATTAAATATATATTACAAAATATGCATGGCAATACATGCAGCCAGAATTAAACATTTACTCCCATTGTTAATGGACAAAAATTAAACTGGTTTTATAGAAGACAGAAAGACAACATAATATTAAAAGAATTTTATATTTAATTATGTAAACCTCACTAAGAACAGCATGACTATTGTTAGTCTTGATATAAGTAGAGCCTTTGATTCAGTCCACTGGAATTATTTATGGTTGGTCTTAGAAGAACATGGATTTTCACAAAAATTCACATTATTAATTAAATCTCTTTATGAAAAATCTTTAGCATATATAAAAATTGGATCTTGCTTTTCCAAGTCTATTGAAATTATGAAGGGCACAAAACAAGGATGCCCCCTATCTCCATTACTATTTGCTTTGGTCATTGAACCATTTGCTAACAGTATTAGAATGAATGAAAATATTAAAGGCATACAACTTGATAATAGTCTAGAATTGAAGGCTCAACTGTTTGCAGATGATATTCTGCTAACCTTAAAAAACAATGACTAATCCCTATAAAGGCATTATTAAATTCAACTGAACACTCTCAGAGTTCTTTGGGCCTCAAATTTTATGAAAGCAAGACAAAGTTATTAATTATAAATTTTAGTAAAATGATTTAAGCAGGAAATTGTGTAAATATATACCCATTGACAACAAAATCAAATATCCTGAGGTTGCATTAAAGAATGACTTAGAAAAAACAATTACTATGAACTTTACTAATATGTTAACTCATTAAAAGTCTCATACAAAACTAGAATATTTTTTTTGCTGGAAGACAGACTTAATATAATTAAAATGATTATTTTTCCCAAATCACTATACTTTATTCAACCATTTTCTATACCTCCTTCTATATCTTACAGTAAACAATTTAATAAACGAATGCTAAATTTCTTATGGTATCCAGATAAACCCAGAATAGCTACAAAGTATTGCTTAAATGATTGGGAAGCTGGAGGACTTGGTCTTCCAGATATTGAAATATATGCATTGTCATCTGTTACAAAGACAATATTATATCATAAAAACAATGTCATTATGGATAAACACTACCTACTCAATCAGGTAAAAGAAATTACAAGAAAGAATATGGGTAAATTCTGGTTTTAAACTGTCACCACTATATAAAGAATTCGTACCAAGTAATTTTCTTTGAATGATAAGTGAACATATAGCAGAAAACAAATACAAACATATAAATTCCAAATTCATATCATACTTATCAAATACATATAAAAATCTCCTGAATAAAAAGCTAGATATAAAAGGTTAGATATTTGTGTTATATCCTATGGAACATATGCATAATAATATTAATACAACCAACACAGGTGCAATTAGGATTTTTAGGAAAAATGAACTCATCTATTGGCATCAACTGTTAGAATCTGGAAAAGTTCTATCAGTGAAACTAATAAGTAAATTTAATTTAAATAATAAGCTGTGGCTGGCAATACAAGATATAAGACAGTATATTATAAATAGATTAGAAACAATGCAGTTAACAATTGCACAGAAGGTTCCAAAATTTATAGAGCACATGATTGAATTAGAACCTCAATCTGTTCAAGGAAAAGGCCACTTATCAAATATTTATAGAATAATTAAAAAACCATACCATGAAGAAAAAGTTGGGGATTATTATAAAGCAATTAATAACCAAATCCCTAATGACAATGATAAAAAACTAATACTCATCTCCTCAAAGCAAACAGCTTTATCACTACAATAGAAGCTATTCTCATAGACATTTATTCACGATCCTATAAACTCTACATAAAATGGAATTAATGTTTAAACAAGACAGTGGATGTTGGAGATGCAAAATAAAACTGAAAGCAGATTGGAAACATATTTCATGAATGTCAACTGCTAAAACATTTTGGGATAAAGTAAAATTATTTCTTACAAACAGTTTTCAATGATAAATTTCAGTTGTCCAAGTCATACATTTTAGTCAATGCTCCTATACCACAATGTGTTAATAAAACTATATTTTATTAACATATTATAGACTTTATGAGCAATAGCACACAAGACTATTACAACTAATTGGAAAACAGAAACTTCTTCTAAATTTAAAGAATTGAGAAACAGTGTATTAAATGCATCACAAATGGAATTAACCACCATCAGAAGAACAGTAAGAATGACATCTTATTACAATTCATGGCAAAAGTTGTGTGAAATACTAGATAAAATGACTGTAAAATCCTATGAAGTGAATCATGATTGTAAAAATGTTAAGCATATTTGTTAATCTAGACACCTGTGTAAATAGTTTGTTTCATTGTTATAGATTGTTGAAAATAATTTGTTGTTAACCTATATATATTATATGTATATATTTTGAAGTTATGAAAAACATATCTAATTGGAAAACTCAATAAAATATTTTAGAAAAAAATAAAATAAACTGTTTTAATATAAGCTTTGGAAGCTATATAAATTAAGTTAATAATATCTCATGATACTAAACTGGGTAACTCTCTAACAATCTCTAAGGGTCACCTAGTGAATTTTTATGTTAACTAGCCCATAAACTCCAAAAAATATATGAAAATTGGTAAAAAAAAAACACTCAGTGTGCAAAACAACTGTAAAAACAGTCTTCTAAAAGCATATTTAGCTAAAATTATATACGGCAGGCAAAACAGAAAAAGTTACTACTTTAAAATAAAAAGCCTTTTGTACTTACATAGCTCAGACAGGCTCTACAGATCTTGTGGTCAGGTTAAGCCCCACTCTGCTTGCCTTCACTATGCTCAGGCTTACTCCGTGCCCCACCCTGTCCCCAAATTCCACCCACCCCAATAGGCTTAAACTTATAGCTCAATAGCCACTCCCCTCTTTCCAGAACCAATCAACAATTCTTGAGTCAATATTAGCACCTTCCCTATTTTTTTAACCAATCTGATAAAGTCTAAATTAATAACCATAGAATGCCTCAGTTACTCACAGATAAAAACACTCACATTCATGCTATTCTACAGCTTACTACCATTGCTGACTATCCCATATCTTCTCACCACCTATGAACATCAGTTCTACTTAGGTTTCCACTACCCAATATGCCAAACCAACACTCCAATAATTCCACACAAATTGCAATACTTAAGCACCCCCTTATACCCAACTCCACGAACACAAAATCCCACCTCCCCATTAGATCCAGATATATCAACCTCAAAACCAAAAGTTATCTAAGACTAATAATAAAATTCCTGAAGCTCACAAATAGATATCAATGCAATCTCACAAGAAATGGGGACATCCATCCAAATCCAGGCCTAACCACACTAGTCAGCTCAACCCCCAATACTACTAAAACTAGTAACATACTAACCATAAATAGACCCCTGAACTCACTCCTGGTCAGTCACCTAAATATTACAAGTATAAACCATCTGCATGCCCTCTTAGACACTCATTCCCCAGACATACTATGTCTCACTGAAACCTGGCTAAATCATCAAAGTCAGATAATGAGGTTATATCACCAGGTTATAACATACTAAAGCTAGCTCACACTGCTAGAAAGGGTGAAGGGGTAGCGTTACTTTACAAATCCTCATTAGATCTGACCTGTGTTTCCCCACCACCACCCTGTGTTGATAATGTTGAAATCCTCATTTCTAAACTTCAAATTAACAAAAATAAAAGTATATATATTGCATGTGTCTATATTCCCACAGGCAATAATGTATGTAAACTAGAAGACATCCTCTCTTGGCTATCTAGTAACTACCCCCAAGAAACCATTCTTCTAGGAGACTTCAACATCAACTGAAATACTTGTTTCTCAGAATCTCCTACCACCCATGTAAATTTACATGGATTTACACAAATCATATCCTCCCCTACTAGAATCAGCAAATTTGCCAATATAGATAGTACCATAGATTGGATATGCATTAATAGTCATTCCCGCATGTACAGGGCCAGGACCCTTTCTGAGGATATAAGTGGTCACTAACTTGCCTTTATAATTAGGCATAAGACTGACATCCCCTGCCAACTGGCTTATAAAACAATTAGGAATAATAAAAACTTCAACGCCAGTAACTTCCAAAATGAACTTAAGGCATGTAGTTGAATGGTACTAAAACATCTTCCACTCAAAGAAGCTGTATTATACTTTAACACCAAATTCCTAGCCATCCTTGACACCCATGCACCTGCACACTCAATTAGGACTAAAACTAAAGTTGCAACATGGCTTTCATAAGAAACCAGACAGAAGATCTCACTAACAGACAAAACCCAGGCCATTTGGCATACAACAAAATCACCCTCAGATCAACTTAGATATAGACAAATAATGAATGACAGAAACAAATCCACAATGCTAGATAAAAAAAAATACTGTCATTTACAACAGAAGCACCAAAACAATCCACAAAAGTTTTGGGCAGGCATAAACAAGCTCCTGCACCCAGGACAATCCACTACTCCTACCCCCTTTGCTGCCATGCAAAAACCTTTAGAGGATGTCACCAATAATTTTAACAGTTTCTTTACAAAAACTATCCAGTCACTAGCTAGCCAGTTATCTCCCAGCTACCCCAATCTAAACACCATGCCTAATTCTCAACTTTCCTTTAGCATTCAACCAGACCCACATCACTTATCTGAGACTTAATCAAAAAATTAAAACCAACCACCCTTGATGCTGACCTCCTCCTTGCAGAATATCTACAAAAAGCTGCAGATGCCATAACTTATCCCATTGCAATCTTGATCAATAGAACCATATCAGAAGCCTCCATCCCCTCCGTCTGGAAAATATCCCATGTTATTCCTCTCCATAAAAGTGGCAGCTCCACTGAACTATCACATTACAGACCTATAGCTATACTGTCACCCCTGGCTAAAATTATGAAGAAGTTTATCCATAAACAACTATTGGACTTTCTTATCCAGAACAATATCCTGGCTGACTCACAGCATGGATTTAGACCATTCCACAGCACAACCAGCACCCTCCTCTCCTTCTCTCCTCTCCTTCTCAAATTTTATTAATCAAAACCAAAACAACAATAATCTTTCTTCAGCTGTCTTTCTCAATCTCTCCAAAGTGTTTGACATGGTTAATCACCAACTTCTCATACACACATTAAAAACTATCCCACTAGATGCCCAGGATATCCAATGGTTCCAATCTTACCTGAGTGGTAGGTAGCAGGCTGTACTATGGCAAAACAAGCTTTTTTCACTCCTTCCTATCACCCTTTGTGTTCCCCAGGGCTCCATATTAGGACCCCTTCTATTTTCCATCTTTATTAATGATCTACATGCAGTCATCCCATCAGCAACCTGCATTCAATATGCGGACTACTCCACATTGATTTGCTCAGCCACCTCCACCAATGAACTGCAAACTCTATCCCAAAATGTCTTTAACACTGTTGAAAATAGTCTCCTAAATTGACGTCTCATATTAAACCCTAAAAAAAAAAAACAATCTGCTGCTTTTCTCCTCCTCTCGTAAAACCTCCCCACCTACCTTCACCATAACATCCAACAATGGCACTACCATTGCCCCAGATAGATCTACCAAACTCCTATGTGTTACAGTTGATAATAACCTTAAGTTCAATGCCATATTAATTAGACTATTAAGTCAACAAAAACCATGGCTCTCTATACAAAATTAAACACTTACTCACTTCCCATGTTAGGACAGTTTTGGCCCATACACACCTACTTTCCACCCTCCTATATGCCTCCCCACTTTTTACAAACCTGAGTAAGACTGACCTTAACAAACTCTCTTGCTACTACAATCATATAGCCAGATTTTCCATGGGATCAACATACAGAACACACCACTGGATGAACTTAAACCTTCTAGATTGGCTTGAATTGCCTAGCCAACTTCAGTACAATCAACTAATAGTTGCATATAAAATTCTCTATCAACCTGAAAACACACCTGTACTTACAAACATTATTACCCCTTACAGTAACCTCAAGACACTCCGCTCATCCAACAAATTACTTATTCAAACTCTCAAATCAAACAACTCAGCTGGAGACTCTCTGTATGCCAAAGCATGGAACGCATTACCTGCTGAGCTTACTTCAGAATCCTCTCTATCACAATTCAAAAAAAGCCTAAAGCAGTATCTTAAAAGGTGATGGCTGTGTCCTTGCTCTTATCCTGATTAACTCTAACAATATAAACAAGTGCTCATGAGGACTTTTGGCTACATCAAGAATGCTTCCTATTAGAAGGACTATAAAGTATCAAATTTAATGTTAAATTCTATGTCTCATATCCTGTGAAATATATTTGTAACAGTGCTTTGCTTGTTTAATACATGTTTTTTCTGTTTGTATGTCTGGAGCTTTTCTCCACGGGCCTCCGCTGAAATTGGACATGTATCCAGTTGGACTATCCCAGTCAACAAATGTAAAATAAATAAATAAATAAAATATCAATAAACTCAAATGGAAGTCTAAAAGATTTATAGGTTTATAGGTTCATAGGTTGGTACTGGGCTATTTGCCCGAAGGCATATATTAGCCCAGCCCATTTAGTAGTTCCCTAGCCCTTGTACTAGCAGTTAGTACCCTTGGCCCCTATCTAGTAGTGCTGTTGGTGTGATCCCCAGTGTGAACTTTCTGTTACCCATCCACTCATCAAGGTTCCTCTTGAAGAGTGATAGTGAGGGGCTCTGTCTTATGTAGATCGGGACCCTGTTCCATAGTAAGGGAAGTCTCTGCGGAGGGAATCTATCCCTCCAGCATGTTCTATTCATTGTTGTGTTGAGGTTTATATCCCTAGAGCGTGTAGCTCATGTAGATTTGGTTTTGCTAAGATGGAGCATGTTCAGCAATTCTGGGTTGGACATGGCTCTGTACGTTAGACAGAGATCACCACTGAGAAAGCGGTATGCAACAGAGAACAGTCTTAGCTTTTTCAATCGTGCTGCATAGGGCAACTGTTTGAGGTCAGTAATCCTCTTGGTTAGGTACCTTTGTGGTCTCTCCAGCTGCTGGAGATGTCTAGCCAGGTACATTCCAATTGGTGCATTGTACTCAATAATGGGTCTGATGAGGGAAGAGTAGAGGGGCACCATTACATCCTTAGATCTTGATGCAAACCCTTTCGTGATCAGATGGGTCACATAGAAGGATTTTCTAACCACTTTGGCAACATGGTTATCAAAGGAAAGCTGACTATCTACTTGGGTCCCTAGATCCCTTATTTCTTCTTCAGATTTCAGGGGATTACCTCCTATGTTGTAGTTTGTGGGTACTCTGTTTTTTCCAAAGGGGATTACTACACATTTTTTGCATTTAGCTTGAGACCATGGCTTTGACACCATGCATAAGTCTCATTTAGGCCCTTCTGGAGGATCTCCATGTCGGCTGAAGACTCTATTATAGCACCAAGTTTGCAGTCGCCCAAAAACTTAGTTAGCCACAGCCCTATCGTGCTTACCTGTACTTCTGATAAGTATATGCCAAACAGGAGGGGCCCCAGGACAGAGCCCTGAGGCACACCACTCATTACTGGTCTGGATTCGGACATAGATCCCACTACTCTTACTTTATGGGATCTGTCTGAGAGCCAGTTTGCGATCCATCTTGTGACATAAGGGTTTATGCCCAGGCTGATGAGCTTCTCAATAATACCTGAATGGGGAATGGTGTCAAATGCTTTAGCAAGGTCAAGGTAAGCCATGTGTACCTCCTTTCCTTTATCTATAGCCTGAGTAACTGTCTCAAAGAAATCCACCAGGTTCAGGAGGCATGATCTGCCCTTGACAAAGCTGAACTGTGTGGGGTCCAGCGTCTGGAGGATCCCAATCTCTCCATTTATGAGTTCCATAATGATTCGCTCCATAGCCTTACAGATCAGACTGGTCAGGCTTATTGGTCGGTAGTTCCCAGGGTCAGTTGTGGCCCCACCCTTGTGTAGCGGGACCACCATTGCCATGCGCCATTCTATGGGCACATATTCTGTGGAAAGGCTGAGACTGAACAGGGTATTAAGATGCGGGGTTAATTCCTTTTGGAGCTCGCATATGACACAGCCTGGGACACCATCTGGTCCCATGGAGGCAGTGTTTTTAGCTTTAGATAGAGACTTGTTAACCAACGTATCAGTAATAATTGGACTTACATAATCCCCTAGAATGGTAATTGGCCCTGTAGGTGGTGGTGGTGGGGGGGGGGGGGATTTGCACTGAACCTGTCAGCCAAGATGTTGGTAATATCAGAAGGGTCAGTGTATTTTGTTCCATTTTGTACTAGCTCATAACAGACCTGAGCGGTTACCATTTAGGTTTTTGACGTAGCCATAGAAGGCCTTATGGTTATCCTTGGCATCCCTGGCAACTTTCTTTAAGAGTATGAAACAAATATTCCCAATCAACAATATCAGGTGTCCTTTTGATGTGTAAGTTTTTCAAAGCTGAATCGTTATTTATATTATTTGCTAAGCCAATTAATGTAAATAGTCTCTTAATATTATCATATAAAAGTCTGTTAATAATAAAACCAGTTTGGTTTTTATGAATAATCTTATCTACAATATCTTTTAATCTGTTTGATAAAAATTGCAGGGCAGTTTATTGTCTATGTTAAGAAATGAGATTTCTCTACATGAAGAGACTAAATTTTCCTTCCCTTGTTTAATAAGAGACTTGACAATATCATTTGGTATTACGTTGTTATTTTTCAGTTTTATTTAAAATATCCATATTATCACTGCTCTTCTCTTTTTAGGTTCTAATTTAGCTTTTTTGTAAATGTCATTGTTTTTTTTTAATTTCTGTATCCCATTTCTTCATCATTTTCCTAGATCATTCACCCTAAAATAATTTTATTAACCAACTCATTGGCATTAAATGATAAAAAAATTCTTTCACTCTAGGTTTCATATATTCCTGAAAGTCTTTTAATTTTATCATATATTCAGGAATTCTCTGTATCGTGTTTAATTTCCTTGAGCTCATTACTATACCAACAGTCATTAAATAATGATATTAAAATATGTGGAATATATTTAATGGATGAAACCTTTTGAATGTGAAATAAAAAAAATCTTTGTTATACTCTCAGTGATTTTGAATCAGATTATTTTTATTATAAATGTACAAGGTAGTGAATTGATTTTACAGTTTTATCAACTGTTTTACCCTCATTATAACTATACATAAACATACCTACGTAATGACTGAAAGCATTTTAATAATTTTAGTTTGCGTGGTAAGATATAAGTACACTGAAAATCTGTTTTAAAATGTTAAATTACCAAAATTATAAACCTGCATTAAGTTTGGCATTTGTATGGTAATCTGGTATTTTTCCTAATTTTGAACTCTTTCTTACAAAGCAACAATTTCTTCTGAGCTTCACTCATTAGAGACATCACTGTTTCTTTTTTAGAAAAGGTTGATTTACCATAGTTTTAGTTTTGCAAAATAAGTTTATAATCAGAATGCGAAAATCTGTAAAAGGATAAAATAAATAGTAAACTAAATATTTGAGGAATAAATAAACACCCAAGTTATTGAACTTTATAACATTGACATTTTTCATGATTTCAGCCAAACATTTGTTGCACAGTGGTTTACTAATTTATTCAAGCAAAAATTAATAAGCAATTTTTTGACATCAGAATGGTTCTGTCAGCAGTGGGAGTTGCTGATTTCTGCAAAGCTGACCTATGCAGTACGACACATTGAGGCAAAAATGCACAGTGCTAGCCAGCTCTATTGGAATAGAGAGACAAAACCCTGACTAAAACTAAAGCAACCTGAATATGAATAATAGTTCTGGTATCTACTGGAGCTGGTAAAGGTGATGGGGAGAGAGAAGTAACGAAGCATTGACAACATACCTCTTTTCAGGAGAAGGGAAATAGGAAGGGACATATTTTTGGGTGATTGATCCTACTGTAGAATCCCCAGTAGACAGACCAAGGATCCATGTGAATGCTGGCTTCAAGGGGGATAAGTCACTCTTGAGGGGTTAGATCATCCTCTGAAGTGAGTGACATGCCCTTGCACATCCTAACTACATACAGAATACTATACAAGTTAGAGGCATTCATAGAGAAGTTAGGAGCCTAAAGCGCCAAACCTCCCTGATGTTGGATGGATGATGGCTTGCTGTCCACTACTTGTCTCTTGTCTTATGGAAGAATTAATGGACTTTATTTGGCAGTAGAGAAACAGAAACTTGCGGGTCATTGAGGCAGGGAGAAAAAAAATTAAAAAGTACACATAGTTAAATCAAGGTCACTACAAGGGAAATCTTCCTTTTTGCAAGGTAAAGTGACCTTTGGGTTGACCATCTGAATTACAGGATTGTAGGGATTCTACTCCAGGTGAGGTCATTTGTTCTCCATAGAATACACTTTAAACTATATTGAATAGTGTGCTTTCAAATTAGAATTCACATTAAATGTTTGTGATTAGTTGTGCTTTCAATACATGCTAAACTGATGGCAAAAAAAAAATGTAAAGCTTAAGTATAGCTTAAACAAGAAGTCAACGGCAGATACCCAAAACTGAAAGAAATTGCATTAACACAACAATAATACACTAATGCAATCATATACTGGCCATCTGTCTCAGCAGTGTTGGAAAACATCGTTTTCCTTACCTGACTAGTTATGGTTAAGCCTGTTATGCATCTGCTGAAGAGATTCAGAACTCCTTCCATTTAACTTTTTCAGTCATGCTGCACACCAAAATGTTCTTGTTTTGCCTTCAGCATTCTTTTGATAGCATTTTGGATAGTATAGTTGTTCTTGAATATGATACCCATGATTAGGTTCTTAAGCTTGCAGTCCAGGACATCACTGAGGAGCCTTTCCTAAGTTCTCAGTTTCTCCTAGTCACTGTCTGGTTAAGTGAGTTACTGAAGGTCACAGTAGGCAAGCGATGGCTAAGGGAATCAAACCCTAGACCATGGAAACTACAGCATTTAGACTTAACTGTCTTAACCAAATGCCATACATTTGTTTTTCTTTTTCACTTTAAGACTTTTCTGTGAAGGATTCATATTTATCATGCAGAACAGTACCGCTGGGAAGTAATATTGAATGTTCAATGTTTGTACTTTAGAATAGGGGAGCTCTAGCATACTGCCTAACAGCAGCCAGTCATTCCATGTGAGTAAAACTGCAAATGTAAGTCTGTCACTTTATTTAATTTGCTTAAACTCATTTAATGTTAGTAGTTCTCATTTCATGATTGTGGCAGTACACTACCATGTCTGAAGTCAATACTTACAATTATGCTTTGGAAAAGTGCAAAGAGAAATAATATTTTCTTGATTTTTTTTATCCCATCTTGTTTTGGTCTCTGATGGGTTATGAAACCATTTTATTACAGACTTTTAAGCAGTGTATGAATGAAACTAGAGTTTTCAAGGTTGCTTAGCTATATCCTGCAGTGGTATTGTTTCTGATCTTTCACTTCTCCTTGGATGAATTCCATTTACTTATTTCATTTATTTATTGCTTCCTTTAATGTCTTAATTCTTTAATGATGAATAATTCCAGTGTGTGTGTGTGTGTGTGTGTGTGTGTGTGTGTGTGTGTGTGTGTGTGTGTGTGTGTGTGTATCTCTCTTTATATATATATATATATATATATATATATATATATAAAGAGAGAGATACACACACACACACACACACACACACACACACACACACACACACATATATATATATATATATATATATATATATATATATATATATATATATATAAAGAGAGATACACACACACACACACACACACACACACACACACATATATGTATGTATATATATATATATATATATATATATATATATATTTATATATAATATATATGTGTGTGTGCTTTCACTTGCTAATTCATGTCTTCTGTATTTGTTATCACCTTTATATCACCTACTATTGTGTATTATTTTCCTTGCCTTATGAATAGGCATAGTTGTATTTTCTCTATGTACCTTATTTATAACTGTAGTCAGTTATACTGTATATTTTGTATGCATATTTGCTCTAATGTACTGTATACTGATCGTTATTTTCTGGAACATTTTGCCCCAGGCCTCAGTTGAAAAGGAGTCTCCACCCCAATCAGACTTTTCTGATAAATGCATGCAGATAAATAAAGTAAGTAAAAATAAATAGATGTTAATTTCTATATCCATTTTAGCAGTGAGAATATGTATATTCTATCCATGTCTGTTAACCAACTTCCTAATTTGGTCTCTGCTCCTAATTCTGTCAGTTTATATTTTATGCACAGATGAAGTCTAACAGACTTTCCTTATATAGATTACATGGTTTATACATAAAGATTTGCACCAGAACTCAACCATCTTTTCTAGTGTTACTCTGATAATCCCATTGGGGAAGCGGTCACAGCCTTTTTCATACATATTGCTACATTTAGATTGGGCTCGAATCTCTCAGAACAGTTGGGAGTACGTTGGTTTCATTTGTGACCTCAAAGATTTATTAAATTCTGTTTGCTCTCTGAGTGATTTTTTAAAGTTAAACTGTTTATATCCTGCTCTGCTGCCTCTTATTTCGTGATGATGTTCACCTGAACATATCTTTCTTTTGAAATATTCCTGTATGCTGTCTCTCAGCAGGTGAAAACAGAAAGCCATCCTGATTTCTGTAAACTTGTACAATTGAACATTGCTAAAGAAAACTGTTAAATGTACAATGAAATTAAAATGGACTGGTTTAGAATTGTTAATGTATCTGCAAACAACTCATTTATATCACTATTTATTGTTTTATTAGTTTCTAAATTTAGTAACTAAAACTGATTTGCATAATTTTAATAATACCTTTCTGAGTTGAGAAAACTTGCAAAACTGCATAGTATTCAGTTGACTTAGACTATTTGATTTAAGTACAGAAAACTCTGATAAGGCTATGCTTTCTTACTTTCTAAAGTTAATTGCCAAAACTGGGTTTGATTATTTTTACTGCTTAATTTATCCACTCGATTGTGAAGCTAGGTCTTTTTCCCCTGAGTTATTGCAAATTAACCATCCTATAGATTTGGTTGCTAGCTGACTGATTTACAATATTCATTGTTTAACTCTGGAACTACTGTGGTGGTGCTGCGGTAGCATTGTTGCCTCATAGCAAGACGTTGTCCCATTCGATTCTCAGCTTGAGCGTCTTCTGTGTGGAGGCATACGTGAATGGGGCATGCCTTCGTTGAAGGTTGTGCATCAGGGCTGGTAACCCAGTATGTAAAAATCCACTACCAATCATTTAGCGGACCGGAGTTCCGCTGTGGCGACCCCTAACCAGGAAAAGCTGAAAGACACAAATTGTTTAACTCTGGAATCCCCCCCAGATTAAAATGTAATATGTTACATAATTTGAAATGAAACATACAAAAAGCATTGACAAGTCACATCGCTTACTCTATAAAATCACAAGCTTAATCACATCAACAAATCTTAGTTAAATAAGGCTGAACCATAGTCTTGGCACAAACACCGCCACCCCCACACATTGGCACATTTGAAGCTTGAAGTCCCATTAAACCCATAAAAGAACATAGAATAAATAATTCAACCATAAAATAAAGAAGTAAACTGTGAAAGAAATATGTAATAATAAATAAGCAAATGGTGTTTATTTTATTAAATGGGAGTGTGCATCCAAAAGTATTAGAAATACAGGCTTGAACCTCTGTCACTAGTTCTCTAAACAGAGGAGGATGGATCTATGTCAGAAGACTGAAAGTTTAAAAGACTTAAAAATCAAAATATCTAAAACTCAAAAATCTTTTTTAATGCAGGGGCCAAGCCCCTCTGCACCCCATCCTCCACATCTCATGTAATTATATATACCAACTCAAAGATCGCACAACACTAGGTGAAGGGCAAATTCCATTTTTGATATTTTGAGTTTTAGATATTTTGATTTTCAGTCTTTTGAGCTTTTAATCTTCTGAAGGGGATCCAGGAGGGTACCACTATGCTGGGAAGAGAAAGATGCAAAAAAGTTATTTGGCCTTAGTGGCACACATACTGAATGGTCTAGCCTTATTTACTTAAGCATTTTATTTCAGCATTATCACATTCACGATTTTGTTGAGTGACTTGTCAACGTTATTTGTATGATTAACTTTTGATCAAAGTAACAGGCTTCAATCAAAGCCACATATGCATTTAATGATACCAGGGTAGTTAATATATGCACCAGTGTAATAATTAAAATATGAGCAAAAGCTAGATAGATATACCCCACTTACAATAAAATGTGCATAGCAATAAATTGAGTTTTCTGTATATATTGATTGATACTTTGCTCATAATAATTATTGTTTCCCAGGTAAAGTTTTTTTTTTCTTTCCTTCCTTTTAGCTGTCATCTATTTCAGCTGGTTATATTGGTGCATGGAGTATGTGACATTAATTTGTTTTTACATTTTTCTTTTTTTTTTTCTTCTCTCTCTTTCTCTCTAGGTAAGGTGTTTCGAGAGTTCTGAATGTCTTGTTGAAGCAGGGTTTCTGTGTTGTCTATTCTCATAATTGTTGATACAGTCTGGTAAGTGATCAGCACATTTCTCATAGTCAAGGATGCTAAGAAGAGGGTTGAGTACAGTCAGCATTTCCCTTCCTTTACAAGAATGGCCTTTTGTTAACACACTAGTGTGAATGGAGTCCAAGCTAGCAGTACATGGAAACTTTATTATAGAAACGTGGAAAATACATCTGTCATGTGGGCTCCCTGATATGCATAATTGAGTTTATTTATATTTTATTGCTATTTTACTAAGAGAAATATTGCAACATCAGAGAAAGATAGAAATGGGGAAAGGACAGAGAGAATTGAAGGTGTCAGAGAAGAGAGAAGGACATGCATGATGAATGTTTTAGCAGGCACAGAAAAAAAATATGCCACATAGAGTTCAAGGTTCTGTATGCAATCCATTGTACTTGAATAACCTTAATAAAATTGAACAGCAGACTGAATACAAACTCTTAGGACGTGCATTGCTTGTTGCAGTCCAGCATACAAAATTGAAGAAAACGGTAAATAATTCATCATGCAGCCTTTCTTTCTGAGTTTATGCTTGCCTTGCGAAGAACTGTAAACAGTCAAGGTATTATGGCAGAATTTCAGTGTACATCCACTAGTTCCTTTTTATGTACAGGAAGAGTAACACAAATCTAGCACAGTGCGTGCAACAGCACTAACAGAACACATCATGTACAGACTTCTTTAACAAGACCATCCACATATCAAGACATTCATAAACATTCCTAAAGGGACTGAAAACATATGGCTTTTTTCTGTTGCTGTTGGTACTGTGACAGTTACATATGTGCACCAAAACTGATATCTTTGCACAACTTGGTGGCTGTGTTTACTATCAGATCAACAGATGCAGGTCACAAAGAGGTTTGTGCATTCCCTTTGATTTTTATGCTAGAGCTCTGTTTCTCTTATTGTGTCACGATTGCCAACGGCTACTGGTGCTGCTTTCACCAGTGGGTCATATGATACAACATGTACTTTAATGTCTTTAACGTAAAAGCATAGCAGGTCAAATGACAGTAGAAATGCTGTTGATAGTGAATGAGAATTGCATTTATGGCAAAGAATTGCTAACCAATGATATCTCTGTTATTCATGTATGTATTTTTTTCTTTTAGTCCTCCCCCTTCCATTATACCCATGCCATGTTTTCGTATAAATACATTCGTTGCAAGGCCTGGTTTTGCAGTGAGCTCCTGCTTCCCTCATTACTGTATCAGCTTCACAGGTCTTGGACAACAAATAAAAAAAATGATATTTACAGGAGTTTCAGAATTGTAAGCAATTATCTAAAATGTAGGCTCTTCCTCACTCCAGACAGTGTATATTTATAAACAGTATACATGTTCAATTTGCTATCAATTCTGTGAATGACAAGTTGTTGGCACATATACTGCTGAAAATCAGACTATCGTTCACACAATGTGAAGTATATAGGGTAGTCGAACACACTTATGTGAATGCAGTATGGCATTTACATAAGTGTGTTCGACAAACTGTACGGAGATTGCGGTACAGTGGGGATTGGAAATTCATCCATATCCCCTCTGTAGTGCAATCTCAGAGTTAGAATATATTATTAGCAGGGGATGTGGGGGGTGCAGCAAGTGAGTGCCTCTATATATATATATATATATATATATATATATATATATATATATATATATATATATATATTTGAAATAATCTAAACAGCATAATCCATCCATCAATCCACAACCCTTTTTTCTCAGTTTTGCACATGGGATTGGGATGTTACATCAACAGTGACTATCATATAGAGCCAATATTTACACTACTGGGTGGCTATTCCCTGCCATGTTTGCTCATCCATACCACACACTATCATGGCCAGTTTACTGTGAATAGTCCACCTACTGTATGTCTTTGGAATATAAACAGCAAAAAAAATGGACAGCATATCTAAACTCAAAAATATTGACAGCAAAAAATATCCAAATACAAAGTATAAACAAAATCAAATATATACCAGGGAAGGGCTTATGGCCTTTCCCTACTTTTGTGTAACCTTAGAAGTGGCATATATCATTTTCAAGGGTTGTAGGGGGACTTGCCCCCCATAAAAAAGTGGTTTTGGATATGGTTAGATTTTGTCTTTACTTCTTGTTTACATATTTTTAATTTTTTCTGTTGATAATTTTTTGTATAATTATTTTTACTGTTGATAATATGCTATTTAGATTATTTTAAGTATATCCATACTCTCTCTTTGTTCCACTGAGTGTACTGAACCTGTGTTACCTGTTTCTTACCTATGCCTGATACCTTTTTAGGGCCAATGAGAAGACTGAAGAATCCTGGGGTATCATCATACTGGAGATGAGGAAGGAGCGCTCCATTAAGACCTAATTCCCATATGAACTCGTGCTTTCATGGTGTGTAGTTGCCACATAGCATATCATCCATGTCACTATATGTGACTCAGTCAGAGTTCTGCCCCTCTTTTAGACAGTGCTATCCATGTTTCTCAGACTCTACCAGTATCAACTACTGCTATATGCCTGAGTGTGTACTATTCTCCTCCACTCCAGGATGAGTATGTCCATCTTTGCTACCTGTGCTGTCAAGTGCTAGAGGTGTTAACTGAACTCAGGTCATCTGAATTGGGGCCAGGGCTTTATATTTCTATGCCACCAGTATAGGTCTCTTTTACAGATGCATGCTCCCCATACGACCCATTGTAGGGAGCTGCACATTCATTCATTCATGTTATTCCAGAACTCTCACTTAACAGTCATGTAAACTGTTACCTCTTGTATGCCCATGGCCTAATGGAGTGATGAGTACACTGGTAGTACTGTATTTATTTGTGCACTTTTAAGACCTGCTTATGAGGTCATTTTTAAAATTAACCACTTCACATTCTTTTTTTTTTCACCTCAGAACTCATTTTTACTGGCAGAGTCCCAAGACCCACTGTTCACAGAGGTCTACCAGGTAATCTTCAACCCCTCGGACTTATTCCATTTTTGCTGGGGCTGGTCATGGATTCTGAAGGTGTCCTGGGAGCTTGGCTTGTCTGTGCTTCCATCTGGGGGAATTTTTTGAAATGACCCCCCCCCCAACTCATTGATTATGCCTCAGGGCAACACCACTCTTTGGACCATTCATCACTTATGGAGCACATCAGTGAGTGCCCTCCCTCTTTGGACATGCATGCCCATCCCTTCCCTGTCACTTCTTCGGTCACCCAAGCCACTAATCAAACCAGGTCAGCTGGGCAGCAATCAGGGCTTCATTCTTCTGTGCCACTGGAGTGGCTAACCACTTCACATTCTTACAGCAGTGCAGCTATGTAACTAATAAATGGCTTTTCTATTACAGAGGATATCCTTCTATCTATTTCTATCTCTATATAAATGTTCTAATACCCTCATGTCAGCCTTTCTATCACACCTATTTAACATCTTGTTCTCTTGTTCCTTCATAGAGCATTAATGTTTTGGACATATGATTTGGGATACGTTGTGCTTTAGATATGGTAGTTTGCTTTTAGAATAAACACATTGTTGTGGGATTTCAAATCAGCATGCATCAGGGAATATTAATTCAGCCACCTCCCCTTTTTTAGAATGTAGATATACAGGAGTAACCTTGAGAGAGAAATCACCTCTTCATGCAACCATGTTGGAAGAGAATCAAATTTTTTTTTGGTATCCAAACATAAATTAGGGATTTGAAGGCCGAAGACCCTCTTAGGTGTTTGTATATTTATTTAATCTAAGGCCTATTGATTAGCTACGCATGCCTCCCTCAAAAATGTGGTTCAGCCATGATATGATCAAGGTGAAATTGAAAAATGAGTGCAGAAACATAATTACCAACAAAAACATATAAACCGCATCTTCTG